>NC_137824.1:59309821-59399821 GCF_963921795.1 Nannobrachium achirus | reverse complement strand
ATAGCGCGAGTATACTCAGGATCGGCACTCCGAGTACTCGAGTATTTTTCACGAGTATTCTCGGGATTGGCTACAAATGGGTTAAGACATCATGCTTTATACAAACCCTATTATATTAAGCCTAAACGGTTCTGCCGCCATGTAGAACTGCTTTTAACTTTTTTTTTTACTTTAAAAATGAATAATTTCCTGTGAAAAACACGTATTTTTCGGCCCGCGCATGGGTGAAAAACCGAGGGGGGCCCACGTGGAGGGGGGGCCCAGGTCTTCGATCTTGACCCCCTCCCAAAAATCTCTACGACGGGCCTGGTTGTACACAATGGGCTGCTGTTAAGCAGCAAAACATGCACACTCAAAATCACAAGCACAGGGATGGGCCATTGGGTATGTTGTTTTTTTGCACTTAGTAGCTGCTGTTAACAGTAGTGTGATGTCATACAAATTCGCATTGCCGTGCACATCACTATTACGCTAACTGTCCACTAATGGCTACGGCTAGAGCCGAGTCTGCTAACACTAACGTCGGATAAACTAAACGAGCCTCCCCGACTATATGGAAATGCTGATGCGCTGACACAGCAACCCTGTGACACATTTGAGGGCTGCTACTGCCAGTGCTTGGAGGAACGGAGCAGCACCACTAGTAGCCTCCGTCCAGTGCAATAACTGAGGAACAGGAGACGAGAGCAGTGACAGCACAGCACCACCTGAGGCCATTGACCCACACACAGAATGTGCCAAAAGCAGAACGGCAATGCTGGTCCTAAACCGGGTCCTGCAGGGGCGTCACAAGGGGGGGGGGGGGGGGGGGGGGACTGAGTTATTAGGGTCCAAGGTGGCGGAGGGGCCTTAATTATTTTATACTTTAGCTATTGAAAAATAGCAGATAATACACTGAGTGCCGCGCTGCGAGATTGTAGATCTGCTTTTTTTAAGTCATGAAAATGTGTGCAAATCTTTGAATATATGTATTTTTTAAGCAAACATTTGTAACTAAAATTTTGCTTCTGGGGGGTCCCTGGAACTAAATATTTTGAGATGGGGGTTTGTGGCCAAATAAATATCATTTTGGGGGTCCTTGACATGAAAAAGAGCACCACTGACAGAAACATACTGTAGAAGGATTTGAAATATTCAAAGACTTGCACAAAATGTGCAGCGCGGCACTCGGTGCCGCGCTGTGAGCTTGTATATCTGCTATTTTTCAATAGTTAAAGCACAAAATAATGCGTAATAATGCGTTCCCTGTCTAAATGGGTTAAACCCCCTCCCCCTATGAAGAACATTCATGGGGGGCCCGCAGTAAATCCTTGTACCCAGGGCCCAGGATTTGGTACGACACCCCTGGGGTCCAGGGATGGGTCGAGACTGGCATATGGCCAGAATAGCATTAAGAGAGCATGGCATGCGCCTTAAAGTGATCCCTGACTAATACGACAAATATGCCTTAATACATTATAATTGTCCTCTATAACTACAATGTAAAATTAAAAACACCTTAATTATTTTATTTCTTCTAGAAATAGCTAATCTTTCACTCAATAGGGGAAATGCCTGTCGCAAGTTGATGATGTCATAAATGTCATGTGTGATCTATCCCTATGGAATTTATGGCATGCATGCAGTGATGTTACTAGGTTTTCAATGTAATGGGTCCTGGGACCCACAGGTGGTCATTCAAATGGGTCCCAGAAAAGTTTTATGAGTCCTCAATATAAAGTTTACGCGCGCAAAATGGCGTCGGACGTCGGTGGAATCAAAACATTGACGTTTCTATCACCTGTTTAAGACTTTCTACGTGGATTTTATTTGTGTTAACATAGGGTAAAGTAGGATGCTTTCACCCATGAACAATGGTGGTGTCTGTGGACATTTTCTTTTCTTTTACCGCGACGCAGTAAATTATTTTAACATAGACTCCAATGGAGGCGCATCCCCGGGACCCCAGGACCATGACGTGAATGAGTCCCTGGGTGACTTAAATGAGTTTTTGATGCGGGATGCGCACGTAATGACATCACTGTGCATGTGCAAATAAAAACAAACTTAATACTTCATATGGTTAATATGAGCATCAACTCAATATTTCAAATGTGTTTTTTGCACATGCATTCCATAAATTCCATAGGGATAGATCACACATGACATTTATGACATCATCAACTTGCGACATGCATTTCCCCTATTGAGTGAAAGATTAGCTATTTCTAGAAGAAATAAAATATTGAAGGTGTTTTTAATTTTACATTGTAGTTATAGAGGACAATTATAATGTATTAAGGCATATTTGTCGTATTAGTCAGGGATCACTTTAACAATTTTGCTGCCATTTTAAACATAGCTGTAGTAAGCAGCTGCCAAATTGTCCTTACCTTTTAACGTGGGCACGCGCACGCATCGTGCACAATCTGTGCGCGACTCATCTAGTAGACGTGTAGACTCGGTGACAGCTTTCGAATAAAAAAACCCCCATTGAAATAGACATATCCGTTGCCACGCTGTATCCCTGCTTATCCGCCAGTGTTTACATGAAAAAACATTGAAAAAAGCCAGCTGTGCGCTATGGTAACACGTGGACACGTTCGCGCACAAAACGCACGATATGTGCGGGGATCATAATCCAGGCGTGTAGAGACTGGATCAAAGTTTCCAAACGCAAAAATCAGATTGAAAAACGAGCTTTCCATCGCCGAGTAGCTTCCTCTTCTCTTACAATGTAAACCAATGGAGGCGGGACTATGGCCCAGGCTCAGACTGGATACGGAAAGCTAGATCCGGTCCAGACCGGAAATACGGCAGGATACAGTTAGGGGGCGGGCCTAAGACTCCGAAGCGGCCATATACAGCGATCATACTTTTAATTGTTTCATAATGATTAAAGCTAATTAAATCTTCGGGCTCCTCGGGCATCGCAGAGGTACAGCAGGAAATTAACGGTTTCTACGGGGATCGCAGAGTATGAGTTAAGGGGACGGCAAGGCACAGCAGCTCCTGGTGACTTGTGGCCTCTGTGGCAAAGTGCTCCAGCCTCCAGCTGGTCTATGGCTCGGTGTGGGCGAGACGCCTCGCAATGTCCACTGTTCTATGATGCTGTAACTGTACTGTAGCTACCAGTATGGCAATGTGATGTTCAGTAGCTGCTCACACACCCCTCTGCATAAGTATGAGGTGTGGGCTCCCTTGGAACTTATGGGGGTTCACATATTGGCCCTCTTCTCTGTCACAAACCATGGAAATGCCATTGCTTGCTTCACTTTAATTGTGGCCTGTCCCTTTGAGTAGCTTAAATACCAGTCCCATTGATGTGTTTTACCCTGAGCCATTCCAAACTAGCAAAGAGTGTTGGAATTAGGTGGGTCATAGGCTTAAGGAGAGTTTTCTTTTTTTTTGTGTGACATTGAGATGTTGAAGAACCAAGATGTGCGAGCATAATCAAAATGGCATTGAATGAGGGCTCCACCACTTTTGTTCATAGGAAATCCTGCCCACAAATCTTTGATTGACTTTTGTGATGCACTTCTGATGCCAGGTTGTTGTCAAAAATGCAGGCCAAATAGGTAACCTCTTCTTAGCTTGAGATTGCTATATTGTCAACTCGGACCTTGAAATAACTTTCATTACTAAGGGTATGTTTGGACCCAATGTAATGAGTGTCTGTTATTCGAAAGCCAAACTATGTTTTAGCTGAGTTCAGAACTGAGGGTTTCCTCAACTTGGATTTCGTCCTCGCCCGAGACCAGGAGTGCTGAGTACTGAGAACAAACTGCAGTTTCAGGTTGCTTACATGTCGTTAACACTTCTACTGCCTCTTATTTTGAAGGGATGCTTGGTGCCTTGGTGCCGCGCCACTTCCTCCGTAGGCCGCAGCTATTATTTTGAAGGGCCGAGTGGGGTTGTTTTTTTTTTTTTTTTGGATTATCACTTGACTGCAACGTTTAGCCGAGTGCATTTTGGACTGTGAACAGGCCACCCTTTGGATCAAAATGTCTCTTTTTAAGCTTCACTTCGCGTGCACGCCCAACGTGCGTTGTAATTGTAAACAAGTCGCGGGATTTACCGATGCACAGTGGACCACGGAGCCGTATAAGTCATAATATATTTACTGTATTTACAGTAAGATTGACGGTGAGCGTCGTCAACGGCACCATGATTTTAACCCTTTAAATGCCGGTGAGGATCGTCAACGGCAGCAGAACTGTTAATGTATAGAAGGAACAGTAACAGCCCTAGTATGCATTCTTGGGGAAACCCACAGTTCAGTTGGACGGAGAGAAGCATGGAAACCCACAGTTCAGTTGGACGGAGAGAAGCATGAACTACTGAACTAAACAAAATAAAAGCATGGGTAACGAGGCTAGGAAGTGCTTGCCGGGGTTTGTCAGAAACGATTCCTGATGAGTGGGAGAGGACTTTGATGTACTCATTATGCACAGATGCACAGAATACATACATAGATTGGACTGCATTATCTTCATTATCTTCATTTTGATGCTAATAATATGCTAATTATATAGATTAATACATGAATGATAATGGTCATTTTGGGCCAATACGTATTCTGACATGCACTCGGAGCTTAAAACTATTTCTTGTAATTATGTCTCTTTGGATGGAGAACATCTTATTTTCATGACTCTGATGAAGATGCTCTAGCATCGAAACGTTAGTCGCTTCTCTTTATGCTGGCACCTGAATAAAAGGTCAAAGCTGTCTGAGCTGCTCTAGTGTCTCTCTCCCCTGCATCTATTTTCTTTAATCAAACCTCGGTTCGAAGTGAAGCAGTGAATTTGTATTCTATGTGTTCTAGAGCTATGAAATCTGTGTTCTAGATCTATCCACGAGTTTCCAACGCCCCATAGTGCATTGCGCAGACGCTGTACCGAGCTTCCGGCGCCGCAGCCGAGTGTGATCTACAAGCTCACAACGGTTGCATCTGCGACGCGACGTGAGCTTGTATGTCTGCTGTTAAACCGGAAGTGTGGTCCAAACAGGTCCAAATAATCTCCAGTAAACTCCCGCGGAAACAGGTGGATACATTCTGTGTGCTTTAGTTCTATATTTTTATGAATTCTGAATGAATGAATGATTTTATCTGGAGGGCCAAATTGTCATGTGAAGCTTGACCAATCCTCAATTCTGCATGCACGGGACATGTACGGGACAGACAAAGCCTGTTCGTTCTGGACTGGAATGTCCATATATGGACATGTACGGGACACACAAAGCCACTCCTTGGAAGCGGCTTTCACCGCTTCAAAAAGATAAATTACAGATGGATTAGGAGCCTATTCATAGAAGAGAGCAATCAAGATGGAACCCAAGTCTGTCCTCCAGTCCTGAATGGTGTGCTCTATAATGTTTCTCAAGGTAACAATTAAATTGCAGCTGTCAGCAATAGAGATGTTACACTCTTCCGTCTCTTCTTTTTTCTTTCTGCCAACTTTGACCTTGGCAGGGGGAGACCACAACGGATGGCTGGCTGGTTTTCATGCTGACTGGCTGGTCAACTTTCTGGCTGGGTTGTTTGATTGGCTGTCTGGCCGGCTGACTGGCTGGCTGGCTTGTTTGATTGGCTGTCTGGCCGGCTGACTGGTTTGCTAACTGACTCCCTGGCCAACTGTCTGTCTGGCAAGGCCTGGTGGTGGGGGTGGGGTGGGGTGGGGTGGGGGGGGGGTGTCGGGGGGGAATTCACTCGCTCCATCTTGTGGAGAGCTAGCCATCTGGGATGGGGGAATTCATTACAGAAATATACCGGTACCACACACACACACGCAAGCACACGCACACACACACACACGCACGCACGCACGCACGCACGCGCACACACACACACACACACACACACACACACACACACACACACACACACACACACACACACACACACACACACACACACACACACGCACACACACGCACACACTCTCTCGCTCTCCTCTTTCTTCTCTCTCTCTCTCTCTCTCTCTCTCTCTCTCTCTCTCTCTCTCTCTCTCTCTCTCAGGGGTGTCAATTGGGTATGGCAGGGGTATGCAGTTGCCATACCCTGGGTCCAGGGGGGGGGGGGGTAATAAAAGTTAGTTTATTAGTTTATAAATAAATACTAGTAAGACACCTGAGGGTGGAATGCGACCTCAGGGTGACATGCGACCTCGCATGTGGTACAGAAGGACTCATATATGGGCATAAAAAGTATGTCATGTGACATCACTTCCTGTACAGACAGTCAGACAGACAGCCATTGACTCCGACCTAACAATAGCTACTGTCTATGACGGTAGTTCCATATGACATATTGGACTAGACTATCTCCATATAGTGTTATCCACATCTCCATGTTAGGACTCATATATGGGCATAAAAGGTATGTCATGTGACATCACTTCCTGTACAGACAGTCAGCCATTGACTCCGGATTAACAATGGCTACTGTCTATGACGGTAGTCCCATATGACATATTGGACTAGACTATCTCCATATATAGTGTTATCCACATCTCCATGTTTAGACAGCCAATGACTCCGGCCTAACAATGGCTACTTTCTATGACGGTAGTCCCATATGACATGATGGACTGGACTATCTCCATATATAGTGTTATCCACATTTCGTGTAGCCGCCCTGTACAGGAAGTGATGTCACAACTCGCTGACATCACACTGACATCACAGAGGATACGGAAGGACGGTCACGAGGATACGGAAGGAAGGAAGGACACTCAAGTGACACGGTTCTTCAGAGTATATGCGACCTTCGGTCGCAATAAATCCATGAATGTCTCTTTGTCTATCTGTGCTGGTTATTATGTTGTTAAATTACAGTAAAATAACTACAAATGCAAAATGTAATAAAATGTCTCTTTAACAAGCTATTATAATGATATTCTCCACACTTGTATTCTCCCCATCTTGACAAAATGGTATATTACCAGGTTCCGCAGACATTATTGTTAATTGTTTCAGACATTGTGAAAATAGCCGATCTACATGCTCACAACGCCTCGCAGCATGGAGATCTGCTATTTTCACAATAGAACCGTGTTATACAAAATGTAACGCCTCTTTTCCATAATGACTCCCATCTTTGCCATACCCTAGCTTTTGCTGAACTGACACCACTGCTCTCTCTCTCTCTCTCTCTCTCTCTCTCTCTCTCTCTCTCTCTCTCTCTTACATGACCAACAGCACAGTTACTATCAGCATCAACCTCAGAACACCTGTGTCGATAGCACTGTCATATTCCTGGTCTTTGTGACGGTCACAGACCCCGATGGCCACTGCAGCGTCTCACAACCAGGTGTCACACCGTGTCACCACCCAAGGGGATATTATATTACCACTGGCAAAATGTCAGAGGAAGCTTTTCACTTTTCTTGAAACAGATTCGGTGCGGTTCCAATATGTCCCGAACTGAACATTCACAGTACAGGACTGTTCTGAACTAGTTGTAGTCTTTGCTGATGCTGAATACAATATGGAGGCTTGTCTTTCAGTGATTGTCTGTGACCTGTGTGTGGCTAATGACCCTAACCAGACCAGGACAGGACATGATTCTGTGACATCATGACCTATACTGTAGGCCAGGGTTCCCCAATTAGTTTTCCCCAAGGGCCGAATTATGTCTAGGGTACCAAGCCGAGGGCCACAACATTGCAGGGGCGACGGTGGCGTTCCCACTACTCCAGCGACAGTTTTCGTTGTTGTTGGGTGAAAATCGTGTATGTTCAAAACCGTTCGTTTTGAATTTATCATTTTAAAAATGATTTAAACTAATCATTCGCGAAGCGTTGTGTGCTTGTAGATCGGCTGTTTTCACTACTTTTGTGCGACGGCCTTGTATGATGAAGCAGGGCTTTACTTTGCGAAAAAATGTACAAATTTGGAGATAAGAGATTTCCACCCGACAACGACGATATGCTAGTGTTGTTGCTGCTCTTATACCACCAATATTACTGGGGTTGGTGGGGGCCAGACAGCAGCCCCCCGCGGGCCGCAAATGGCCCGCGGGCCGCCTATTGGGGAACCCTGCTGTAGGTCCACCCTGATGCCAACCCAACACATACTGTAGTATACTGGTACATCTACATTGTTTACAGAAAATGCACAGCTCAGAAATGTGGACGTTGGCTTTGCAGCTTTCATAAAACATTCCCAAGTGTGCACAGTGTACAAAGTGTGCCGGTATCTTTATAATCCCACATCTCAGTACAATCCTTCAGGGAATAACGTTTGTAGACTATAAATCCAACAGTCTTCTCATCTGATAAAGGACCACATATAATTGGTCCTGACTAATGCTCATGATAAAATGATAAAACAATTATTTTCTGCTGGGTCTGAGTCTCATAGGAGGGCTGCATGTGGACACTTCAGAAACTTACCAGCCCACCACATCATCGTTAGGCAGATTCTTTCAATTTCAATTACATTATTTAATTCGATTCGTTGAACGCAGAACAATGGCTTCCATTATAACATGCTAATGTTCCAGGGATAGAAAGCCTGCAGTTTCTACCGACTTCATGGCTATATTCTCATTGACCTTACTTATTTTTTAGACTGGAATAGAATTTTACTTAAGCAAAATCCTCCATTTAGTTTTGCACTGTACACCAGAGAGCTATAGCAGCACAAGAAAACAGTACATGCCTACAGGACAGAGGACAGTAGGCCTATCCACGATTTTCCTACGCCCCATAGTGCATTGCGCAGACGTTTGCACCGATCTTCCGCCGCCGATTTACAAGCTCACAACGGGTTGCATCTGCGACGCGACGTGAGCTTGTATGTCTGCTGTTAAACCCGGAAGTTTGGTCCTGATAGTCTCCAGTAAACCCCCGGGGAAAATTGTGGATACAGTATGAATCCTGTATTCATTCATTGCAACAGCTGTTTTCAATTGAAATGGCTCACCTGCTACACCTGATGCCTTCTAAATGAGCCTGAAACACAGGTGACATTTGGAATGGTTCAACCCATTTCCGTTTTGGCAACAAAATGCCAAATGCACAGCAGAACTGAAGCATGCTGAATAAAGGCACACAGTACATTAATTCTTGCAGAGGAGGCATTTCTGCAAACGCACAGCCATATGTGGCTTTGGTTTGGTTTATTTCAGAGGATGGAACCAAGCTTTAATGTGGTCCTTGATTATAGAATGTACTTAAAGGGACAGAACACACATAATGTATGTGGAGGAGGGGGAGACCTTGGGGTAAATTGAGTTTCAACTTCAGCCATACCTAAGGACTTTTAATAACTAAGGTCCTTAAAATATCTGTGTTATGGTAAAATACACAAAATACTTTTAAAAATGTATTATGTACATTAATGAGACCTGATTTTTTTTCTTCTAAAAACCATATGTTTCTTTATCTGTGTTGCTCAAAGTTTTTAATGTCAAGGACCCCTAGAATTATATGTATTTGACCGCGGACCCCCATTTCAAAATATTTTGTTCCAGGGACCCCCCAGAAGAAAAGATTTGAGTTAAAAATGTTTGCTTTAAAAGAATATATATTCAAAGATTTGCACACATTTTCATGGTTTAAAAAAATAGCAGATCTACAAGCTCTGTGCCGCGCTATGAGCTTGTATATCTGCTATTTTTGAATAGCCAAAGTATAAGAAAATGATGGTTAAAGGGGTTGACACAGATGCGTTCCAGGTCTTAATGGGTTAAATTGACACTTCCACTGACCCTGATTTGACTAAGGACTTTTTTCCAGGAGCCATTTCTTTACCGTAGCCTTGTGTGGCCATTTCCTTGCACCGTATAAGCCCTGACTTTGGGAGAGGGACTGTGTGTCCTTCCTTAGACACACTAACATAGTGTCCTGTGCATGAATATTTCACTGGCACTTCTCTTTCATTCAAAACCAAACTGGTACTTGGAGCCTCTAGTCTCTATCAGGCAGACAAGACAGCGATGAGTGTTTACTGGTGAGTGACAACTCTTCTTCTGGAGTGGCACCGACTGCAGATAACATGCATTATTCAAATATATCTCTGTCTGTCTCTTAGTTTCTTTCTTTCTTTCTTTCTTTCTTTCTTTCTTTCTTTCCTTCCTTCCTTCCTTCCTTCCTTCCTTCCTTCCTTCCTTCCTTCCTTCCTTCCTTCCTTCCTTCCTTCCTTCCTTCCTTCCTTCCTTCCTTCCTTCCTTCCTGTGGTGTAAAGTAACTAAGTACATTTACTTAAGTACAATTTTGAGGTGTCTGTACTTTACTTGAGTATTTCCAATTTCCAGTACTTTTACTTCTACTCCACCACATCTCGGTTCCAAATATTGTACTTTTACTCCACTATATTTATTTGAAAACTTTAGTCACTAGTTACTTTGCAGATGTAAATTATAATATTATAAAACATACATAAACCACTTTAGGCCTATTTTATACCTAGGCTATTTGAAAATAGCCGATCTACAAGCTCACAACACGTCGCCAATGCGACGCATTGTGAGCTTGTAGATCCGCTATTTTCATTTTGTACTTTTACTTTTGGTACTTTAAAGGGCCAGTTCACCTCTGGGACAACCAGATCTTATTTTATTGTTGTTTGGGACACGATCAACACAATCCTGAGTTATTTTTTGTGTTCAATCTGTGTTTTGAGATATTTTAGTATTTCAGCATGAATGATGATGCATTTTGCATCATATGATGCAGCATGATGACTCATATGATGCAAAATGCATCATCATTCATGCTGAAACACTAAAATATCTCAAAACACAGATTGAACAAAAAATAACTCAGGATTGTGTTGATCGTGTCCCAAACAACAATAAAATAAGATCTGGTTGTCCCAGAGATGAACTGGCCCTTTAAGTACATTTTGATGGCAATACTTTCATACTTTTGAATTCTGGACCTTTACTTGTAACAGAGTATTTCTACATTGCCGTATTGATACTTTTACTTAAGTATAAAATGTGAGTACTTTTTCCACAACTGCTTGTCATGCATGATCACAAAGGCTTCATGAAAATTGCCCGGGATTTAATGAAAGTAAGAAAGATAAGCGATGAATAAAACATCCAAGGAAACAGATCGACACAGGACTTTTAGTTTTGTCCTCAAGACATTATAACATAATGAGCAAATTAGAACTGTACGCAGGTGGCTGATATATATATTATTCAATTGCTGTTGAATTTATTACTAATTCATTGATGCATTTATCCAGGGACAGTGCACACCAATCAACAGTCCAACTGTAAATCAGGCCGCTGCTGTCCCGATATGTTTAATGTGTTTCGAATAAAATAGAATGTCCATGTTATGACAAAATAATAATAATAATAAATATGATTATGATTCTTGATAAACACATTTTTGTACACTGCTCCTACAGATTTTGCCCTAAAATCACGCAAAGCGGTACACAGTAGTATGTCTACAGTCGTGTCATCAACATGGATCTGTCCCATTTAGCGCCACCATCAGGCCGACATTTTGCAAAACATTTTCTTCAACACTGCTCCTACAGATTTTGCCCTAAAATCACGCAAAGCGGTACACAGTAAGTCTAGAGTCATGTCATCAACATGAATCTGTCCCATTTCCCATATTCCCTCCTGATTGGCTACCATTGCCTTCTAAAGTTTGT
This sequence comes from Nannobrachium achirus, assembly GCF_963921795.1. NCBI lineage: Eukaryota > Metazoa > Chordata > Actinopteri > Myctophiformes > Myctophidae > Nannobrachium > Nannobrachium achirus. Next base: position 59,388,214 of record NC_137824.1, on the reverse strand, counting down.
GTATCGACCTGACGGTCGCTTATCTCCCAATTTAGGGAGTCTTACTGGTAATATAAATCAACAAAACATGGGTTAGATTAGTAGACAAAGGCATGTAGCCAAAACAAATGCTCACAATTGTAATCAAATTATTGTCTTAGGAATGTGACAAAAAACTAAAAAATATTATTGAACTCAATGGTGGCAAGATGCTGCCAGAAGCTGCCAGTCGTAGTACTAAGGTACACATGCATGTCTGGCTAATAATAAGCCATTCAATTGCCCTGTGAAGAAAGAGTAACTATTAAGTTCTCTAATATGCATTGGGACTGAATTGCATTCTTGCAACACCTTAACTGAAACTCTGAAAACCTGTGGGGTGAATTAATACCTGGCAGTTAAAAAGTTAATATTTAACCTCTGGGTGATTAATGTTTGAAGTGGATGGAAGCAGTTTCATGCTAGATTTTTAAAAGAGGGGGAAAAAAAGAACAAATTGTTTGCAAAGATTTGCATATACTTAATTTGATTATCCCAACTGGAGGCAGTGGTGATGTTTAACTTTCAGTCCAAAACTTTCAGAGTATGTGTACAAGGTTTCATGTGGCTTAAAGGAGCACCCGTTTCAAACCTTCATAATTTCCATCTACTCACTAGACGGAAATAGTGCCATCTTAAAATGGTCCACAATGGAAACAAGATTCGTCTCTTTTGTGACTTGATCTATGTTGGCGCTTTAAGGTGCCTTGTTTGCTTTGCCATTTAGGCCTATAGAATTATTTAATGCTCTAACTATTGAAAATAGCAGATATACAAGCTCGCAGCGCAGCACCGAGTGCCACTGCGTGAAAATATGTGCACATTTTTCAATATATATTTTTTTCAAAGCAAACTTTTGTAACTCAAATCTCTGCTTCTGGGTGGTCCCTGGAACAACATATTTTGAGATGGAGTTCTGCGGCCAAATAAATGTAATTTTGGGGGTCCTTGACATGAAAAGGTTTGAGAACCACTGATTTAGAGGAAGCATTTAGAAGTCGGGTCAAAGATCGGGTCAAAGATATTCAAAGACTTGCACACATTTTCACGCAGAGCGGCACTCACGCTGTGAGCTTGTATATCTGCTATTTTTCAATAGTTAAAGCATAAAATAATGGTTAAAGTGGTTAAAATCTAACGTGACTTGGGCGCGTTCCAGGTATTTGAGGGTTAAATAAAATACTATCTATCTATCTATCTATCTATCTATCTATCTATCATATTAATGTTATATTATCATAAAAACTGCACTGTTTGCGTAGCCAACTTGCCCCTTGCTGCCCACCGCTTGTCCCTGGACCGTAGAAACTGATCAATTCAATCAAAGCCCTGGATCCTGTGGATCCAACGTTCCTGGACGTTCCCCAAGTGAAACCCTTACAGGATATGTCAACAAAGTCAACCATTGTGGAGTCAGAATAAACCATAGTCTGTGATTTCCTCTCAAGCTAATGGAGGAATCATCTCCTCCAGATGGGGGGGAAATGAATGATTAGGCAACTCGTCAACCAATTCCAAAAGCCACTTGAGGTGAGGCCAAGTGTGCTAATACTGCTAGCAGTTAAACATGCATTGACTTGAGGGGCCATTAGTGAACTCTGAAAGAGTTCATTCACAACACTCAGGAACATTCTCACTGACCGTGTGCGCATGCTTCATCAGCTCAAGGCTAACTGATCCAGCTGGCATTCGTAAAGGACTTACTGTTATTCAGGGATGAATGTATGGACCATTTACAGTGGCGTCAGTTCAGAAAAAGCTAAGGTATGGCAACATGACTGGTGTCTTGCACGCACGCTTTTGCGCGCGTGCAAGACACCAGTCATGTTGCCATGCCTAGTGGGTTGGCTTAACAACATTATCGAAACAAAGCCAAACCTTTTTTGAGGCTTCTTTAGGACCTAACGATGGATTTTATGGGCTAGAAATGGCCCCACAAAATGATGGTTTAGTGATGAGTCATAATTTTTCACAGTTTTTTGGGTGTTTTTGGGGGCCATTTCTAGCCCAAGGAAAGTTTTTTTGTGCAAAACAAATGCTTGCAATGGATTCAGAATCATGACAAACCCCTAGTTAGACCCCTCACATCCTACTTAAAGCAGATTTTTTTCTGGGTATTTTCCTCCTGTATAGAAAGTCGATGGGAGCCCAACTTGCTATGGATAATTCAGGTTAGGTCCTAAAGAAGCCTAAGAAAAAGTTTGGCGCTTTTATCCGCTTCGTTTCGATAATGTCAAAAAACAGCGTTAAGCAACCACGCTAACCTTAGCAACAGGCATGATACATTCATTTTAAGAAGTACATTCTATTTTTCGGTTATTCCCCCGTTTCTACAGTTTCTTGGGCTGGATATGGCAGCCTGGAACGGTTGTTCAAGTGCAGCTAAACTTGGCATGTTAGGAAACGTGCCACAATTAACAATAATGCATTGCACCTGTGCAGCTGACCTGCGGAACCTGGGAATTTACCATGCTGTCAAGATGGGGAGAATAAAAGTGCGGAGAATATAATTATAATACCTTGTTAAAGTGACCATTTTGTTAAATTATGCATTTGTAGTTATTTTACTGTAATTTAACAACATAATAACCAGCACAGATAGACAAAGAGACATTCATGGATTTATATTTAAACGTAACTTTTATTCCCCCCCCCCCCTGGACCCAGTGTATGGCAGCTGCATACCCCTGCCATACCCACTTGATGCCCCTGACCATTTAGTTCCAGTGGAAAACATTGCCTCTGGTTCAGTTAGGAGTTCACATGTCAAATTGTAATTGTTAATCTATCCGTGTCTGCCATGGCACCTGATAATTTACAGATAAGAAACTATATTCTGAATTGCAGAAACTAGAAAAAAAGAAAGTTCCCTTCTGACATTTGGCTCCTTCCTACCCAAAAGCCCAGCCCCACCCCCTGACCTGTACTGACATTAAGCCCCACCCAGTGACCTGTACTGACTGACACTACCCAGGGACGTGCTGGCCATTGGGAAAAGCGGGACAACTCCCGAACGGCCGGTTCATTCCCGGCCGGTCCAGGCCGGCCATTAGGAAAAAATAAAAAATTCAATGTCGGCCTTCGTTCCATTTTGGGTGCTGGGCGGCCAACAAAGTAAATCGTCACTGTCAGGCAGAAACCTCGTATCTCCAAGTTTCAAATTTCATCATACAAGGCTGTCGCACAAAATTAGTGAAAACAGCCGATCTACAAGCACACAACGCCTCGCGGTGCGAGGCGTTGTGTGCTTGTAGATCGGCTATTTTCACTAGTTTAAATCATTTTAAAATGATAAATACAAAACAAACGGTTTTGGACATACAAGGTTTCCACCCGACAACGACGAAATATAACTCATGTAATTGGCCCACTACCTTGTCACTTGTCATGATCTGAAATGGTAGATCTTTGAGTAGCAGCAGCGCTATAGAGAGAGATCTCTCTCTATAGCGCGCAATGAGGGCCTCTCCAACTCTTTTTCCCGGGCTGAATCAGGGGCCCAGCACGTCCCTGCATACTCACATGTAGTTTTATTTCTGGAAAGCAGAAGTCGGTAGAGAATTTTGTTATGAATGTGGAAAGCGTTCAAAACAAGTCTGTTTGAATGAATCAAGTACAGACAATTAAAGCAGCCCCCCTATTAAAAACAAAGCAGTCGCGTCGGTTATTCCCTCCTCATCGGCCACAGTAAAAACCTCATGCTTCTCCCTGTGTCTCATGGCTCGCCATGAGTGAACACAAGCTGAGGCTGACAGATGGCAGCTCCTTCATTGTCTTGTCCCTGACCTTTGTTGATGCTGACTGAGGAAGCCAGCGTGACACAATCCATCTCAGGCGTATGAAACAAAACTATTATTTGTGACTTCTTCTCGCTGAGCTTTTTTGTACTGTATGTTTTCATTATTTTGTCTGGTCCTTTCTTAAAGGGCTCACGACATGCTGTTTTCACAAAAAGTCTTTATCATGGTTCTTCACACGAGTGGTAAAAGTTTTTTTGTTTTTAATACATTTTCATCCCACGATTTTGTAACCCATTTCTTCACCCAGTGCCAATTGCCTGATGTAATCCTGGGCTCTGCTCTCCCGCGCCTGGGGAGACAACGGACTGACTTCATGCTTCCTTCTATGCACGAGTAGTCCAATTTGTTTCTTTTCACCTGACAGGGGGGATTTCCCCGGGATGGACGTAGCGCGTGGAAGGAACACGTTATTCCAACCAGTTCCTTTCCCCTCCATCTGGCGCCCCGGCTGGCCAGTGGGAGGCATTATAGAGACCAGGATTAAGGCCCTTTTCCACCGGCAGCGATAACGATGACGATAACGATTTAAAAAAAAATGTTTTCAATTGAAGTGGATCGGCATTATCCACCCAACACCATTGTTGATCCTAACGATATAGTTGTCGGCTATCATTGTCTTTATCGGTGTTGGGAGGATGCCGCCGATCCACTTCAATTGAAAACACATTTTTTAAAATCGTTATCGTCATCGTTATCGCTGCCGGTGGAAAAGGGCCTTTACTGCATGTTTTTGTGAGGGTATCAACCCTAGGAGACACGGGGAGAACATGCAAACTCCACACAGAAAGGCCTGTGTTAAAATGTTTAAACTGAAATATCCACTCCAGTGAGACATGGTAGATTTTTTTTCTCTCTGTGCTCCAAGGCTTTTTCAGCTGCTATGAAAAAAAAAATACCTACTTTTGCCTGCGGGTGTATCTGTTGAGGGATTTTGCCTGTCAATCATCGCCTCTGTTCCCCCCCGCCTGGGGGATGAAGACACTAAATTAAATGATAGTAGTTCTTTATTGGGAAGTCGTTCTTTATTGGGAAACCCGGCCAGTAATAGTAGTTAGTTACCTGTGGCCTTAAGCGGCTGCACTGGGCTGGTTCGGCTCATAACCTGGTGATTCTCCACAGTGCACAGCTGAAAAGTAAAGATAGACGTATTAGTCCAGGGGTCTTCAACGGGCCAAGGACCCCTTAGTTGAGAGAGAGAGATGAAGCAGGGACCCCCACAACCTTTTCATAGATTCCATATCGTTTCATCGTTTGACAGCACAATCATCAGTGTATTTTGGATTCATGTCAATTTGTGTTTTCAGATATTTAACCATCAATAGTTAATAATCTGGACCTTTCACTTAGTCTGCTCTGTTTCCCCTCTACACCAAACATCTTTACCAAAAATAGCCGATCTGCGAGGCGTTGTGAGCTTGTAGATCTGCAATTTTTGGCTAAAGTTCTCAGAATATGGACGCTATGGTTCGAGTGGTTAATCTATTGTAAAAAGGAGAAACAAAGTTTCTATCACACAAAGATTTGGAGGACCCCCTGTAGTAACTCTGAGGACCCCCTAGGGGTCCCAGAGCCCCTGTTAAAGACCCCTGTATTAGACAAACATAACCAATGGCTACATAGGCAACCATTGCCCAAACATTGAGTAATCAAATAATGCATGGCTATACTCATTGCTTAAAACCATTTATAGCAGGAGTAATGTTAGGACATGTATTACTACTAATGTAAAACATAATATTTAACTTATTTATGAAAAGGTTACTTATTTTATTCCCACTACAGTGAACCCCGAGGATCTGGGATTTGTGATTTAAAAAAAGATTATTAAGCTTCTATTAATCATTTGAATACATGTAGGAAAAGTGAATTCCCTTATTGTAATTTAGACAAAATTGTATTTGCATGAAGTAATCTAATGAACATGTTTTATGCACATGAAGTCACATGCACGGATTGCACGCGCACGCGCACGCACACGCACACGCACACGCACACGCACACGCACACGCACACACACACACACACACACACACACACACACACACACACACACACACACACACACGCACACACAAAGCAGAACAGCCATGCACAGTCATGCATAATATTAAATGACAGACCTTGTAACCTTGTGAACAGTAATCATGTTTGGCATGACACAAACATAACACCTACTGCAAACACCAATGCCTACTGGCATACAGCTGCATGCACACACACACACACGCACGCACGTACGCACGCACGCACACACGCACGCACGCACACACACATGCACCACAAGCATGCACACACGATGACACGCATCATCACATGCTCAACGTAAAGCGGTATGCGGCAGCTTGAAATGGATTAGCATACCTGATGTATCTGCAGCTGTAGCGAGCCAACCACATATACTGTACACAGCGTGTCCCAGAATGTGATGTGTGTCTTTGTTGTGTGGCCTGTTTCTATATATGGTGCATAGCGCCTTTATCCAAGGCGCTTGTGCATTACATTCACACATTCATAGACCGATGGCAGAGGAAACCATGCGAGGCACCAACCTGCTCATTGGGAGCAGTTATGGGTTCAGTGTCTCGCTAGAGGACACTTCGACACAAAGTGCTCGTACACACAGCCCGAGTTTTTGCGCAGATTATGCTGTCGCCATTTTTGGTGCTCGCCGATCTGTCCCAAATTCGGGCTTTGCTCGCCGAGGTCTTGCTCGTTGTGCGCACACAGAATGAAAATGATTTGTGTCCTGCCTCGTTGTACGCACAGATCACGGCCAACGGTAGCCTTTCGCGTTTTTCGTTGGACATTGGAATAAAAACAAATGTTGGCTATATGTCTCGGGTCCTGGTCGTATCCTGGTGGCATGGTCGTATTGCAGTGTGTGATCCTCTGTCGGCGAGCAATCTTACAGTGTGAAAACCATAAATATTATGACAGCCAATTTCAAGAAAGACACTCTTGGAGTGTGAAATACTCTTAACGATCCAATAATCGCCGACCACTTCAATATGGTACAGTGTTTACCTTTACTCTGGTGGAGCCTCTACCTCCTGCCTGAGACTGAGTCACTGTCGCCCCTATAATCCATGAATACACAACGGAGTGCTTGTGCTAGTTGTGTCCGTGTGTGTGGTGGGTATGTATTAGGGCATTCACGAATAGTGATTTTTAGTATTCGAATTATTCGACTTCAAAGTATTCGAATAGTCAAATATTCAGCAGGACTGGCCAAACTGTCAGATATTAAGTAAGCTAGAGGCGAACATTGTGAAAATAGCAGATCTACATGAGCATGTAGATCTGCTATTTTCACAATATTTATCTGCGGAACCGAGTCACATTAAATGTAATACCTACAATTCCAAGTGCAAGTTCCAAGTGTCCCCAGTTCAAATATGTTTATTTTGAGAAACCCTGGTATAGAGATTAACAAAATCATCCACCAGGGGCACTGACAACTCATTCTTATGACTTCCTTTCTAGCCAAGCTTTATAAACTATATATTTTTTTTAAAGAAAAAACTATTAAAAAAGAAAAATAAGCGAATATTCGACTTCGGTGAACAACATCGAATAGTGACTTTGATATTCGAATATTCTAATATTTGGTGAATGCACTAGTATGTATAATATACGCGTATTACGTGTCCATGCATCTGCAATCGGTCCGTGGTCCGTGAGTGCATCTGCATCTGGAGGCAATTGGACTACTGGTCCACTGTGGGAACGCATGCCCAATCATTACATACCCCATTCAGAACGGGTACACATTATAGTGTATTTTTATTTTATGCTTTAACTATTGAAAAATAGCAGATATACAAGCTCACAGCGCGGCACCGAGTGCCGCGCTGCGAGCTTGTAGATCTGCTATTTTTGAAAAATCATGAAAATTTGAATTTTGACCCGAAGTGTCTTTTGAATCCTTGTAAGGGTTTTTTGAAAAACCTATGTTTCTATGTCAGCAATCTGATTAGCCATTGTCAAAGAAAAGGTCCTTTTCACTTAACTGGAGCTCAGTTAAGCTGGCCATACACTACACGATAATCGGGCCCGACTGAATCGGGTAGAATTAAACACTACAGGATCATTTTTTCAGATTATCTGGCCAGAGAATCTAAACGGGCTCACACTAGCCGTTTTGAACAGTCGGGCGCACCGCACGCTACAGGATTCTATTCCGATTGAGTCGGGCCCAAACACAGCAATAATAAATAAATAATTTATATAATGAATACAAAACGTCACTGTTCCGAGAGCTTCGCCTTGCAACACGCGTGCAGACGCACATACAAACAAACACATTATGTTATCCACTCACAAACACACCATTGCCTCACGCAACGAAAAAAAAAAAAAGCTTCAAATGATACTATGACTATGAGTTCACTTTGACGCGTTTCATGTTCATCCATGGATCAACTCTGATCGACTTTCCCCCTCTGCGCACTGTCTGCTGGTGCTTCTCATGGTGGCATGGTGCCTGATTTATGATTAGTCGTATGACTGTGTTGCGCAGAGAACATATCAGATCTCCGAGATCAAACTGCGTCCCTCCGCGCCACGTTGTAGGTTTGTAGATCAGGCAGTGGGCGTGTAGGCCTACTTGCACTCGTGTGCTGTTCCCACTCCAGTCTGTGACTGACTGGTAGTGACTATTTCTGCTGATATAAAACAAACTCGCGACCATTGAGTTTTAATTCCCATCGCAAGCAATCATGATACAACCTGGGAGGATGGATGTGGATCATTATTTGAAATAATAAGCAGTGTATTTATGTAATGCTTTATACTGTAATGCTTTAAAAAGGACAGGCCTATTAGGCCTATATCCATTATGTTTCTTTCATGTCCGCTCCAGGTTTATCATTGTCAGTTTTGATAAAGTCATTTTATTTTATAATAGTTAAGGTAACGTGCGCGCATATTTTCTAAACCTGCTGTCTGTTAAAATACGAAACGCCTGGCTATGCGGGGCGCGCTGTGGCCGGAGTAGCCAGGAGTTGTTAACCCAGCTGGTAGATCAAACAACGAGTTGATGATGGCCCATTAATTAAGCTACACGCTGTACCTATGGCCAATTGGAACTTGAAAGGAGTAGAGATTACTGCACCGTGCACGGACCATCAGAGAAAGTGACTGACGTGGGGTGAGCTGCTGTTGTAGGCTGCTTCCACCACGGACGGTTCAAGTTCAAGACAGGTTCAAGTTCAAGATGTCTTTTAACAAATTATCGCGGTGTGGGCGGATGGATCAATCAAATAGGCTATAATCATTAAAAAAAGATCCGAGGGCACGGAGATCCAAATCCAATGTCCCAGAGAGAGAGAGAGAGAGAGAGAGAGAGAGAGAGAGAGAGAGAGAGAGAGAGAGAGAGAGAGAGAGAGAGAGAGAGAGAGAGAGAGAGAGAGAGAGGGGGGGGACGGTTCTGTCTGGTCCATTTGAAGAACTGTAATCCAGCATTTTGAGGTGGAAACATGGAGAATGCACAGGTTTATCATACATTTGAGAGTGAGAACCATAAAGTTGGAGGAGGAGAGCAGAGCTGGAAAGTTATTAGCGAGTCCAGACTTGCACTAATTGGTTTGGCCTAGTTTTACGTCTTTGTTGATTGATTGATTGATTTCGTGTGTGTGTGTGTGTGTGTGTGTAGAGGGAGAAAAAGAGATAGCTCTGTCACTCAGATGCTCAGAGACTTGCGTCTATCAGCGGCTGCTGTAGCCTAGGCCTACCTATTTTCAATCAGTCCCCTGCTGCTATTCCAGACCAGTAGACCTACTGATCCAGGAAAATATCAAACATGTTTGAAAAGAGTCGGGCAACCCCCGATCGTCCTCCGAGCCACTCGGCTGGGCTCCGAGTGGATCTGTGAGACCTCACGCTAGACGACGTTCATGCCCGATTGTCGGGCCCGTTTCAGTCGGTGGCAGCCCGATTGTCGGGAGGGTAATTAAATAGCCCGATTATCGGCTAGTGTGCGGCCAGCTTTAGTCTGTTCTTGAGAGACTACTCAAACATTTTCATGTGAAGAACCCCCAAACTGATATGTATTTGGCCCACGGACCCCCATCTCAAAATATCTAGTTCCAGGGACCACCCAGGAGCAAAATTTGAGTTCCAAACGTGCGCTTTAAAAATACATATATTCAAAGATTTGCTCAAATTTTCACAACTTTTTCAAAAATAGCAGAGCTTGTATATCTGCTATTTTTCAATAGTTAAAGCATTCAATAATTCTAGGCCTAAATGGGATACTGTACAATACTGAGCCTGAGGAAGCTGTACAATGAACATACAGTAGACAGCAGCTCATATCACAACCAGTGCTGGGAAGAAGCCCATTACTTAGTAACATATTCATTACTGTTATTACTTTCCCCAGTAACCAGTAAATGAATAGTGTATCTTATAACTGTCAAAACTGTAATAATATATATTACAATTATTAATCCAAGCAATGCTGCGTTATACTGCATTACAATGAAAGCAATTAGTTTTTGTCTGAAATAAGGGCTCTCTCATCGTTTTGTCTCTGAAATTCACTGATTAAATATTTACAAGAAGATCTGTGTGCTCCAGTGTCTTTCTCTGGGTTAGTCCTCTTAACCCTGCAAGGCCCAGCGTTGCTTTTTGGCAACATTCTTTTTTCACATTAACATCACCATTAAATCCTATTGTTTAGTATTACAATGCCATTGGCCACGATATTTGCATATAAATACCCCCCACAGAGACTGACATTCACACCTCCCAGAGAAGTTGAAATTCTGTAAAAAAAAATGTTATGGCTATAAAACCTTACAAAAACATTATTAATTTTTTAAAATTACATTTTCCTGTGTTTAGGACTCCTACAACACCATCTGATTTTTAAAAAATGTTTTTGGCCAGTAGAAATTAATTCGGGTCTTGCAGGGTTAAATGAAGTCACCCCCAGTGTCCTTATTGATCTGTTTGTCCATGAGCACACTGACGTTCTGATGAGTGTGTCTCTACGTTTGGAAATGCTCTGCGTTTAAAGTTATCATTGATGTGGCCTTTCTAGGTAAATATGTTCTACAAAGCTTAAATTTGTGTTTTTTTTTCTGTCCTTCGTTATGGCAGCTTTTATAACCGTATTACTTGCAGGTCCATTTCGTTGTTGTCGGGTGGAAACCTTGTATGTCCAAAGCCGTTTGTTTTGTGTTTATCATTTTTAAAATGATTTAAACTAGTGAAAACAGACGATCTGCAAGCACACAACGCCTGTGTGCTTGTAGATCTGCTGTTTTCACTACCTTTGTGCGACAGCCTTGTATGATGAAGCAGGGCTTTGCTTTGCGAAAAAATGTACAAATTTGAAACTTGGAGAAACAAGGTTTCTGCCTGACAGTGACGATTTGGTTCCATTTGTAAGGCTCTCTAGACCTGCAAGGTCACTCCATTTGTAACACTACAGACCTGCACGGGGCCATTTGGATCCCCCCCCCAAGGACCCCTGAGGGTCTCTGGACCCCACTTTGAAAACCACTGCTGTAGACAGTGAGGGTCCTCAACGCCTCGCGCTGCGATGCGTTGTAAGCTTGTAGATCGGCTATTTTCGGCAAAGAGCTTGTAGATCGTCTATTTTCGGCAAAGAGCTTTGGTGTAGAGGGGAAAAAGAACAGATTAAGTACAGAATGAAAGGCCATGTTTTTTAAGTGTTGACGGTTCAAGTGGTTAAATATCTGAAAACACAAATTGACATGAATCCAAAATACATGATGATTGTGCTGTCAAACGATGAAACTATGGAATCTATGAAAAGGTTGTGGGGGTCCCTGCTTCATCTCTCTCTCAACTAAGGGGAAAAAAAAGAAACGTTGAAGACCCCTGCTTTAGGCTCTCAACTACTCTAGTAGTTTGAGGTTATTGGCCATGACAGTTACAAAGTGTGCCTTTAGACTGATGCTTGAAAAACTACCAGGACTGGACCCCTGTATGAAAAGGTTTTACGCTGGTGTCTGGCTAAAATGTCTGTTCTATTGGTCCAGGTAATGTTTGTGAGATCGCAAGACAACAATAACTTGCGTTCAGGTTAAAAAGTCATTTTCGAGATCTATGACTTTATAGAGACTTGACATGCTTCATTAGCTCAGGGTTCTCATCCGAGGGGCTGCAATGCCATGGGCCTGAAATGAGTCACAAGCTTAACCTACCAGAACGTTTTGCCAGCCCTGCACCTTGCTCAGTTTGCTGTATTATTGCGACCGTCAGGTCGCAGTTACTATCCAAACCTCCACCGGCTGTCAGTCTGTAGTCTGTCCATCACGTCACACTTTTGCCCTACTCATATCTCCGCCACCGTTGCCCCGATCCATGCCAAACTTTGCGCACACACTCATTGGCTGCCAAACCACAACCCCTTTCTCACATGGCCCTCTTCTAGTGCCACCATGAGGCAGATTCTTGCAAAACACATTTTTGGACACTGCTCCTACAGATTTTGCCCTAAAATCACGCAAAGCGGTACACAGGATCTCTAAAGTCAGGTCGTCAACATGGATCTGTCCCATTTCCCATATTCCCTCCTGATTGGCTACCATCGCCTTCTAAAGTTTGTGTATGCGACCTGACGGTCGCTTATCTCCCGTTTAGGGAGTCTTACTGGTTTTACCTTGTAGTTTGCTTCCCTTATAGCATTCATGGGCAACTGGCGGCCCGGGGGCCACATGCAGCCCTCATCTTCACTTAATGCGGCCCGCTGGTTAATACCGGAATACTGATATATTATTGATTTTAGCTGTTACAATTCCAAACATGACCTTCTTTAATTCTGTCAGTCTATATTAGTAGCTTAATGACTAGTATAGTAGTATTAAAATGTATTTCTTATGTCCAATGTAGGTAATTGTATTTAGGATCATAGAGTCAACGTGAATATAACTAAATGTGTTTGAAATTAAATCAAGGATTCCAATAAAAAAGAAAAAGAAAATCAGGATTCCAATTCAAAAGAAGCAAAAATAGCCGATCTACAAGCTCAAAACGCATCGCAACGCAATGCATTTTGAGCTTGTATATCTGCTATTTTTGCTTCTTTTGTATGAGATACTAGAATGACAAAGTAGGAAGTAGCAATATGAAATGTGGCCCTCTGGAGTGAAGGTGGAAATACAGTATAGAGGCCCTCGCCATCATCAAAGTTACTCACCCCTGCCTTATAGTATCTCAATAGACACCAATAATGACATAATTTCAAGATATGATATCAGTCTTGTGATTAATTCTGAACATATATAGCTGTTCCTGGCCTCTTTTTAATTAAGCTATATTGCCAGTGCATTGCATCATCAAACCTTAATCTTGTTGAAAAAAAGCTCTAATTAGTGAAAATGTTTGTCTTGTGCAGCAGAGGTTGGGGGGTTGGGTGTCCCAAAAGCTCTGTAAGGCTTTGACGCCGACAACTAAAATAAGTTTGGATAATTCAGACGATCAAAGCACACAGTATGAATATTTTATAGAAGAGCAGAATTCTTTCAGGTATCTTATTATTGCCGCTGTCACGGAAAACAAAATCCCATACATTCAACCTTAGGGCATCAGTTGACAGGGGCGTCACAGGGAGGGGGGGGGGAGTGGGACTGAGTTACTAGGGCCCAAGGTGGAGCTGAAATCGACATCTGTGATTGGTCTAGCTTCTTCTTCTTTCATGTATCTTGTGGTTACCGCACGCGAAACGCACGGGGGAGAAGACGACTCGGCCAAAATCCCCACTATATGCCAATGGAGATGAGACACTTCGTGGTGAGTTTTAACCGGGGGACGCCGCCATCCTAGAAGGATGGCGATTGCGTTGATGTTTGTAATCATAATATTACATCTCAGATCATAATACAATGATAGACATTTCGGCTAGTCCACAACAAGCCATTCTGGCCAGGCTGGGAAAGTGTTAATGGCCATATATGGATATCTCTGCGTTTAGTCCTTGTCCCTTTTATGCCCATACATGGAGATCCCTGATGCCGTCAATATTAAGCCCATATCTTATCTATCTGCGCGCCACCAAAACTATGGGAAGAGCAGCGCGGCAAAAAAAGTTAATCTGGAAAGATGGAAGAAAGTGGGACAAAGTATTCTGTCTATCTGTCTGTGAGTTTGAATGTCTGTCTGTGAGCAGCTAATCTTGGGCACCAATGGACTGACTAATACACATTATTTCAAGTTGCATACAACCAAGGAGTCATAGTAGACTGAAAACTCTATTGATTTGGTCTGTCTGTTGGGTGGAGAGCTACCTTAAGGCTAGAGTATACCAAAGTCCTGACCATCACTCTCACTTCCCCTAGGTCATTGAAGTATTTTCTTCTATTGAAAACTCCATAGGAAAATCTTCAACCGCACGTCATATAAGAACTGTGATCAAAAAATTACCAAATCAGCCCCACGATTCTGTCAGGTATTTGGCTGTGTGTCGCTTATTGATATTAATGTCTGTGTTTGGAGATATACAGTATATGCTGTGTGTCGCTTATGATATTAATGTCTGTTTTTGGAGATATATAGTATATATATATATATATATATATATATATATTTGTTTTTCTTACTCTTTGGATATTTTTGAAACACAGTCCGTAATATAAGATGACCCTGTGGTATTTTCAATAGAAAACATAACTCTGTAAGTGTTCTGGTAAACCAAAGCCAAAATAACTCTTTTCCATCATTACTTTCAACAGGAGTCAATAACAGTCTTGGTTGTCACCTAAAAGAGCATGAAAGCTTTATCTGCACTTTTGATGTTCAATCGTAACTTATATTAAAACGTCAGAAGAGAATAAAAGTGTTCAAACCGTGCCTCAACAAAGTACTGCAGTAAAAAAAAAGTAACCTTGGGTGTATGGCTTTGAGTCGAGGCTAATAGACTAATAAAAAAGGAAAACCACACCAAATGGAGAATGATGGGATTGATACGTATTGTATACAAGCCTATTCTGTATGTCTCAAGCTATGAAGTCATTTCAGGTTATGGCCTTGCCTCATGAAATATTATGTATTTAGCCTAGCAGTACAACAAGAGACTTGAAGATTCTTGTTTCGGCTCCTGACAATTGACCAGGGGGTCGGTGCTTTGTCCACTATTCTTGCCATATACAGTACTTGCAGATAGAGGGTCTAAGCCAGTGTTGATTTTGTCGACTAAAACTATGACGAAAAATGGTTGTCGACTGCGACGCGTTGGAGGCTTGTAGATCGGCTATTTTCAGCACGCAACCAAGTGCAAAATCAGTCATTGCGATGCCATCAACTGGTCTAAGCCTCTTCTTTATCTAACTACTATTTACGTTTTTATCAAATGTCCTACCCTCTGAGCCTTTGGAGCCTATGTCAAACATTTTGTATAATATCAAACAATACATGGCCAGTTTGGCCATCGGGGAGAGGATAAGCATTCTTCTCGTCTTTCATGATAAAGTTGCTTAACTTAACGCATTTAAAACGGGTACACATTATTCTGTATTATTATTTTATGCTTTAACTATTGAAAAATTGCAGATATACAAGCTCACAGCGCAGCACCGAGTGCCGCGCTGCGAGCTTGTAGATCTGCTATTTTTTTTTTAAATCGTGAAAATTTGAATTTTGACCCGATTCTATGAAGTGTCTTTTGAATCCTTCTAAGGTTTTTTTTAAAACCTGTGTTTCTATGTCAGCAATCTGGCCAGCCATCGTCAAAGAAAAGGTCCTTTTCACTTAACTGGAGCTCAGTTAGTCTGTTCTTGAGAGACTACTATGTCAGTGGTTCTCAAACCTTTTCATGTGAAGGACCCCCAAAATGATATTTATTTGGCCACGGACCCCCATCTCAAAATATTTAGTTCCAGGGACCCCCCCTGAGTTACAAACGTTTGCTTTGAAAATATATTCATAGATTTTCACAAAATTTTCACGACTTTTTCAAAAATAGCAGATCTACAAGCTCGCAGCGCGGCACTCGGTGCCGCGCTGTGAGCTTGTATATCTGCTATTTTTCACTGGTTAAAGCATTCAATAATTCTAGGCCAACATGGGTAATGCATTCACCCCAGGATAGTATGTTGCTCCTGCTTATACCGTTCACACCTCAATGCATCTGTCTTAATCAATACTCCCTCGTTGATTAGAGTCTTGCTGAACGTTTCAATCAATAACTTGTTGTGCTTCATAACAAGCTTGTGTACAGCATTGTCTCTTAATTAAGACACACTGTACCAATCGGGAGCTGTGTTTTGTAATACAGTACAGCAGCATACTAGAGATGAAAAGGTGGAGTACAGTAACTGACAACTGAAGGCTTTGGTGTTTAATTGAGACTCCCACCATCTGGCTTATCTCTGGGTAGGGTAATACTGTATATATGAAGTAAACCTGAATAAATGCATATCTCTGGGTAGGGTAATACTGTATATATGAAGTAAACCTGAATAAATGCATATCTCTGGGTAGGGTAATACTCTATATATGAATATCTCTGGGTAGGGTAATACTGTATATATATGAAGTAAATCTGAATAAATATCTCCGGGTAGGGTAATATACATATACTGTATACATATCTCTGGGTAGGGTAATACTGTATATATATGAAGTAAATCTGAATAAATATCTCCGGGTAGGGTAATATACATATACTGTATACATATCTCTGGGTAGGGTAATACTGTATATATATGAAGTAAATCTGAATAAATGCTGGCGCTTATAAATGGCCAAATGGGTGCCAATAACAAAATAAGTGACTATTATGCGATCAGTTGCACAATTAACTACACAAATCATGCAATAATTACTCAAGATTAAAATGTTTAATACAGTATACTATCTATCTATCTCTCTCTCTCTCTCTCTCTCTCTCTCTCTCTCTCTCTCTATATATATATATATATATATATATATATATATATATATATATATATATATATATTAGGGCTGGGATGCGATTAAAGTTTTTAATCTAATTAATTACAGGCTCTGTGATTAATTAATCGCAATTAATCGCATTTTAATCGCACATCGATATTTGACCTGAGAAGCATTTTTGTTCAAGTAAAACACATTTTGTTGTACGAGTGAATCAACAAGTGAGTTTTTTAAATCTAAATTTCGCATCCACTGGGCCAAGCAAAGCACTCTGATCGGCTACTTCTCCCCTTTGCGTTTGTTGTCTCTTCTTGGTTGGGTGCATCGCTATGATCGGTATGCCCGAAACTGAAGGTTCTGTGGTGCAAAAAACTAAGTGCGATTAAAATGCCGTATTTTTTTTTAATCGCATTAAATTTCTGTAATTAATTAATCGCAATTAATCAGTTAAAGTCCCCAAACCTTAATATATAATATATATATTATAATACACACACAGTAGGCTATATATATGTATATATCGCCACACACGCACGCACGCACGCACGCACGCACGCACGCACGCACGCCACGCACGCAACGCACGCACGCACGCACGCACGCACGCACGCACGCACGACAGGCACGCACACACACACACACACACACACACACACACACACACACACACACACACACACACACACACACACACACAGTGACAATTAACATGGCCTCATCTTCCACTCTATCTTAGTTTCCCTGACCTCCCTCTGACAGCCGGGTGCCCATGCAGGCTATAAGCCATTTATTTATTTCAGAACCGCGAACGGCAGAAACAGAAACAGCCTTTAAAAACACCAGTACTCAGATGCTCTTCTGCCCATGGTGGTGGTGTGGGGGGGGGGGGGAATATTCTACTTAGAATGCCAAAGCTGCCACGTACTGCTTTCATAGTTGGCTGAGCAGCTCTTGACTATCCCCCTCTCTCTCTCTCTCTCCTCTCCTCTCTCTCTCTCTCACTCTCGTCTCTCTCTCTCTCTCTTTCCTCATCTCGTCTCTCTCTCTCTCTCTCTCTCCCCCTTCTGAGAGGCAAGGGCAGCTGGAGGGCCATGTACAAAAGTCCAGTGGAAAAACGCAACTGCAGATCTACAGTGGCGGATAGTACATGGGGCCGTGGCTACTAACAGACATGTGGCACACATTGACTCTAGGGCTAGTAAAAACTGTCCTTTTTGTCAGGAGGACGAGACACTAGAACATCTATGGTTAAAGTGCCCAAGGCTTGGTAGTCTGTTTGCGCTGCTACAGGGATGGTTTAGGGGGTTTAATGAAGTGCTAAGTGATGAGATGTTTATATTTGGGCCAAAGTATAAGGCATCACAAAAGGCACGAGTAGGACTTCTTAACTTTTTGGTTGCACAAGTAAAAATGAGTATCTGGCTTTCAAGGAGGAACAAAATCCAGGGAGTAGGTTCAGGTTGAAGCAGAACTCATGACAAAGGGATTGGTTACAGCTCGATAGAATAGAGTTTTCATATCACAAATTGTTTTTCTCGTCTGGAAGAATTTGTTGACATGTGGGGGCAAGAGGATGTCCTGTGCAGTGTGAGCAAGAAACGTTGTTCTTGACTTTTTAGGGAAAAAAAAAAAAAAAAAAAAAACGTTTTATAAAGTAATTTTAATGTATTTGTCTTGATACCTCCTACACATATGTTGTAGAATGTAGAAATGTCCTGAGGTTTTTGTAAGTGTGACCAAAGATTAATAAAGGCGTGGTTAAAGGTCTCTCTCTCTCTCTCTCTCTCTCTTCTCTCTCTCTCTCTCTCTCTCTCTCTCTCTCTCTCTCTCTCTTTCTTTCTCTCTCTCTCTTTTCACTCACTCGCTTTCCGTGCCCTATCTCTCTATCCAGGGGTGTCACACCAAATTCTGGGCCCTGCATGGGTACAAAGGATTCACTTCCGTTAATCCTTACTCGGTGCTCGCAGCGCGGCACCGAGTGCCGCGCTGCGAGCTTGTAGATCTGCTATTTTTTTTGAAAAATCGTGAAAATGTGTGCTAGTCATAGTTTTTTTTTTTTTAAAACCTGTTTCTATAATGTCAGTGGTGCTCAAACCTTTTCACGTGAAGGACCCCCAAAATGATATGTATTTGGCCACGGACCCCCATCTCAAAATATTTCGTTCTAGGGACCCCCCCAGAAGCGAAAGTTGAGTCACAAATGTTTGCTTAAAAAATACATATATTCAAAGATTTGCACCCATTTCCGCGACTTTTCAAGCTTGTAGATCTGCTATTTCTCAATAGCTAAAGTATAAAATAATTCCAGGCCCCTCCACCTTGGGCCCTAGTAACTCAGTCCCACTCCCCCCCTCTTGTGTCGCCCCTGCCTCTCTCCCACCCTCTGTCCCTCTCCCTCCCCCCTTCCTCTCCCCCCCCCCCCTCCCCCCAGCCAGTGCCCTTTCCCTGCCCCACTCTGCTCTCCATGCCCCGTGTCTTTTAATTTCCTGTCACCCTCTCCCTATCTCTTCTCTTTCTAGCATTTATACATCCTCCTGCTTGCCTCTCTCTCTCTCTCTCTCTCTCTCTCTCTCTCTCTCTCTCTCTCTCTCTCTCTCTCTCTCTCTCTCTAAGGCAAGGACTCTTTGAACCCACGTTGGGTACGTGGGCCGGCAATCCTGAAAACAAATGCCTCATTGCCTCTCCTTGTCACAACAGTCACAGTTCAAGGGCTATTTTATGAGAGGGGGAAAAATCAGATGTTTGTTACATATGTTACTGTACTATATCCTTAGTAGTATGGCTTTGTCAACCTAAACTTGTCTAACCTAATTTGTTTGGTTTACATTAGTAACTGAGTAGATTTCACTTATTGCAAATGGTTCACAATAATAGTCGTTAAAATGTAACCTCCACTGGGAATCATGCACTACTGGCATTGTGCATGTTGCAACGATTGGCCAGAATGGTTCAGTGACATCCGTACTGATTCTATCTATTTCACCTGAAGGTAACCGGAACGCTCGCCCCGACACACGTTTGCACCCACTTTTTGAGCGGACCGCTTGCCCCTTTAGCGGACTACTGGCCCCACCCTGTGAACGTGATTTGGTGGGCGATCTTGTATTTTGAGCAAATAGGCTACTGGGTCCCTTTGTTCCTGAAAATGAAGAAGATAACATCTGCAGGTTACTGTACAGCCACAGGCAGCAAAACAAGCATTCTCACAGAGTACAATATAGGCAGATTGGTGTGATATGGACAGCCTGGATGACCGTGACTGTCATCAATCATTAAAGGAGTAGTTCACCCCAAAATGACTTTTTTTCTATTGATTAGTCACGCCATGGAGAGTAGAGTTCAATAATATTTTTAACAATAAATTTACCCCATTCGTTCCAGATGGGGACCCATTTCGAAACGGGTCCACATCCGGAATAAATGGGGGTAAATTTACTCGAATCAAATTGTTGTCCTAGGAATGTGACAAAAACCTAAAAATATTATTGAACTCTAGTCTCCATGGCATGACTAATCAATAGAAAAAAAGTCATTTTGGGGGTGAACTACTCCTTTAAAGCAGGGGTCTTCAACAGGGGGTCCAGGACCCCTAGGGGGTCCTCAGAGTTACTACAAGGGGTCCTCCAAATCTTCCAATCCTTTTTATATTAACAACTTGAATAGAACCCTAGTGTCCATACTCTGAGAACTGTAGCCAAAAATAGCAGATCTACAAGCTTGTAGATCGGCTATTTTCAGCAAAGAGGTTTGGTGTAGAGGGAAAAAAAGAACAGACTAGAGTAAAAGGTCAAGTGGTTACATTTTTGAAAACTCAAATTGACATGAATCCAAAATATACTGATGATTGTGAAACGTCAAATGATGAAACTATATGGAATCTATGACAAGGATCTATGACAGAATCCCAAAAGCAGTAGAACCCGTGACAGATTTCTACAACTTTGGATAAAATCAATTATTAAAATAATATTTAAGACGGAATTAAAAAAGGCTCTCATTATTTCTATTTTAGAAGAGTGCGTACTCACAGTAATTAAATCTGCCCACTACCCCAAATTCATCACGCCAAAAAAAAAAAAAAAAAAACAAGACCCAAGGAGCTTCCAAACACTTTAGCAGGCGATGTTATGAGAGACGTATCAAGGACTTACAGAGCAGCTATCCAGGGTTGCCTGGTTACCAGGCAGCTGCACATCTCACTGCACTAACATACTCCTTTATGTGTCTTGTACAACACCAGCCTGATGTCTGCATGTCCACAGAGAGAGACCTACCGTACTCCTTTATGTGTGTCTTCTGCATGTCCACAGAGAGAGACCTACCGTACTCCTTTATGTGTGTCTTCTGCATGTCCACAGAGAGAGACCTACCATACTCCTTTATGTGTGTCTTGTACAACACCAGCCTGATGTCTGCATGTCAACAGAGAGAGACCTACCGTACTCCTTTATGTGTGTCTTGTACAACACCAGCCTGACGTCTGCATGTCCACAGAGAGAGACCTACCGTACTCCTTTATGGTGTCTTGTACAACACCAGCCTGATGTCTGCATGTCAACAGAGAGACCTACCGTACTCCTTTATGTGTCTTGTACAACACCAGCCCAATGTCTGCATGTCCACAGAGAGAGACCTACCGTACTCCTTTATGGTGTCTTGTACAACACCAGCCTGATGTCTGCATGTCAACAGAGAGACCTACCGTACTCCTTTATGTGTCTTGTACAACACCAGCCCAATGTCTGCATGTCCACAGAGAGAGACCTACCGTACTCCTTTATGTGTGTCTTGTACAACACCAGCCTGACGTCTGCATGTCAACAGAGAGAGACCTACCGTACTCCTTTATGGTGTCTTGTACAACACCAGCCTGATGTCTGCATGTCAACAGAGAGACCTACCGTACTCCTTTATGTGTCTTGTACAACACCAGCCCAACGTCTGCATGTCCACAGAGAGAGACCTACCGTACTCCTTTATGTGTCTTGTACAACACCAGCCCAATGTCTGCATGTCCACAGAGAGAGACCTACCGTACTCCTTTATGTGTGTCTTGTACAACACCAGCCTGACGTCTGCATGTCAACAGAGAGAGACCTACCGTACTCCTTTATGGTGTCTTGTACAACACCAGCCTGATGTCTGCATGTCAACAGAGAGACCTACCGTACTCCTTTATGTGTCTTGTACAACACCAGCCCAACGTCTGCATGTCCACAGAGAGAGACCTACCGTACTCCTTTATGTGTCTTGTACAACACCAGCCCAATGTCTGCATGTCCACAGAGAGACCTACCGTACTCCTTTATGTGTCTTGTACAACACCAGCCTGACGTCTGCATGTCCACAGAGAGACCTACCGTACTCTTTTATGTGTCTTGTACAACACCAGCCCAGCATCTGCATGTCCACAGAGAGACCTACCGTACTCCTTTATGGTGTCTTGTACAACACCAGCCTGACGTCTGCATGTCCACAGAGAGAGACCTACCGTACTCCTTTATGTGTCTTGTACAACACCAGCCTGATGTCTGCATGTCCACAGAGAGAGACCTACCGTACTCCTTTATGTGTCTTGTACAACACCAGCCTGATGTCTGCATGTCCACAGAGAGAGACCTACCGTACTCCTTTATGTGTCTTGTACAACACCAGCCCAACGTCTGCATGTCCACAGAGAGAGACCTACCGTACTCCTTTATGTGTGTCTTGTACAACACCAGCCCAATGTCTGCATGTCCACAGAGAGAGACCTACCATACTCCTTTATGTGTCTTGTACAACACCAGACCAACGTCTGCATGTCCACAGAGAGAGACCTACCGTACTCCTTTATGTGTCTTGTACAACACCAGACCAACGTCTGCATGTCCACAGAGAGAGACCTACCATACTCCTTTGTGTGTGTCTTGTACAACACCAGTCTGATGTCTGCATGTCCACAGAGAGAGACCTACCGTACTCCTTTATGTGTCTTGTACAACACCAGCCTGACGTCTGCATGTCCACAGAGAGAGACCTACCGTACTCCTTTATGTGTCTGTACAACACCAGACCAACGTCTGCATGTCCACAGAGAGAGACCTACCGTACTCCTTTATGTGTCTTGTACAACACCAGCCTGATGTCTGCATGTCGACACAGAGAGAGACCTACCGTACTCCTTTATGTGTCTTGTACAACACCAGCCCAATGTCTGCATGTCCACAGAGAGAGACCTACCATACTCCTTTATGTGTCTTGTACAACACCAGTCTGATGTCTGCATGTCCACAGAGAGAGACCTACCGTACTCCTTTATGTGTCTTGTACAACACCAGCCTGATGTCTGCATGTTGACACAGAGAGAGACCTACCGTACTCCTTTATGTGTCTTGTACAACACCAGCCCTACGTCTGCATGTCCACAGAGAGAGACCTACCGTACTCCTTTATGGTGTCTTGTACAACACCCAGGGGTGTCACAAGGGGTAGGAAAGTGGGACTGAGTTACCAGGGCCCAAGGTGGAGGGGCCCTAGTAACTTTAGCTATTGAAAAATAGCAGATATACAAGCTCCGGTGCCGCGCTGCGAGCTTGTAGATCTGCTATTTTTGAAAAGTTGTGAAAATGTGCGCAAATCTTTGAATATATGTATTTTTTAAGTGAACATTTGTAACTCAAATTTTGCTTCTGGGGGGTCACTGGAACTAAATATTTTGAGATGGGGGGTCCTTCACATGAAAGAGTTTGAGCATCACTGACTTGGAAACATAGGTTTCTTGGCACACATTTTCACGATTTTTCAAAAATAGCAGATCTTGTATATCTGCTATTTTTCAATAGTTAACATTCATGGGGGGCCCGCAGTGAATCCTTGTACCCAGGGCCCAGAATTTGGTGTGACGCCCCTGACAACACCAGCCCAATGTCTGCATGTCGACAGAGAGAGACGGTAGACCTACCGTACTCCTTTATGTGTCTTGTACAACACCAGCCCAACGTGTGCATCTCCACAGAGAGAGAGAGAGGCCAGGTGGCAAAGTGCTACAAAAGAAGACGTGTGGCGATGGCATGTCAAACGTCTGCAGCGCATTTTCCATTTCTTATTTTTTTACAAGAGGGATAATACGCTAAATAATTCAATAGTGAGTGGAACGGAGGAAACAGCACAATAAGATCCCAGTATACGACGTGTCCCTTTGGTGACATTTCTGTGTACAGCACTCTTCGGTATTTACTGACATTTTCATGCAAATGCATTTTAGGCAGGAACTTTCATGTGATGAAGATTTAACCATTTATTGCATAAATGGAATACAGTTAATCTTGGTGTTTGAAGGGCTCCGCGTTCGCAGATGTTCCCTGAATTTTGTGCAAGCTTTTCTGAGCATGCTAAGCAAAACCAGGGAACGCTAAGCAATACCCCCCATAGGGATACAAATAGCATAATAATAGCAATAACCATAACATGTACCAGTCAAAAAATCACAGTATTGAGCTTAACAACATTGGCATGAAACTTAGTCAAGATCACAGTACTTGAGCTTAACCACATTGACATGTAACTTAATCAGACAATCACAAGTATTTGAGCTTAGCCAGACTGATCGTGCAAATAGGTGGAGGCTGGGGTGGAGGAGGCAGCAAGCAGCAAATGATTCTAAAGCTTCGGAACCAAGCATTGGTAGAGAAAGCAAGCCGTATTTAAAGGAGCCTTCCCTACTGATTGAGAGCTTTGATTGGAGTATGGCAGTCATGTGACATAATGACCAGCAGATATGTTAATGAGGTATGAGAACAGAGCTGACTGACAGCTTGACTCTCATGTCCTTCATAAACTAACGCTGACGCTTCATTTCTTTCCCTGTTTTGTCTTTCTAATATTTATGAAAAATGGAGCGTATTTTTTTAAGAAACTCACAAATGTCAAGAAACCACTCCATTCCCATTGGAAAGCAGAATCCACCTTCATTGGTAGATTTAAAGTTCGTATTAATCCATTCAGAACGGGTACACATTATTGTGTATCATTATTTTATGCTTTAACTATTGACAAATAGCAGATATACAAGCTCACAGCACGGCACCGAGTGCCGCGCTGTGAGCTAGATCTGCTATTTTTGAAAAATCGTGAAAACTAGAATTTTGACCCGAATGTATTTTGAATCCTTCTAAGATTTTTTGGAAAACCTATGTTTTTATGTCAGCAATCTGGCCAGCCATCGTCAAAGAAAAGGTCCTTGACCTTTTCACTTAACTGGAGCTCAGTTAGTCTGTTCTTGAGAGACTACCGTGGTTCTCAAACCTTTTCATGTGAAGGACCCCCAAAATGATATTTATTTGGCCACGGACCCCCATCTCAAAATATTTAGTTCCAGTGACCACCCAGAAGCAAAATTTGAGTTGCAAATGTTTGCTTTAAAAAAATACATATATTCAAAGATTTGCACACATTTTCACGACTTTTTCAAAAATAGCAGATCTACAAGCTTGCGCTGTGAGCTTGCATATCTGCTATTTTTCACTGGTTAAAGCATTCAATAATTCTAGGCCTAAAAGTTTGTATTAAAAGAAGGTCTTAAAAAATAGCAAAAATAGCTGAAAGTCTTGCCAATGGCAGGACGTGTGACGTTTTTAAATGGCACATCTGTATAGCAAGCTGATACATTTACACTGAGTATAACCAGCTCAGTGGCCTTGTGGTTAGAGTGTCCGCCCTGCGACTGGGAGGACGAGATTCGATCCCCGGCCGGCTCATATACCAAGACTCTGAAAAATGGGACACAGTTGGCATCAAGGGTATAATCGGGGGTAAGTCCATGCAACGTACCAGCGTCATGTCCAGGGGGTGTACTTGTACATCAAGCTGCCTCACGCTACAGAAACAGGAGATAGGCTCCTACCCTACCTAGCCTCATGGTTCTGCAAAGATTACTTACTTATGTATTATATTATGTGTATAACAACTGTTATGCTTCATTGAGCTTGTTCTTGGTTTGTCTTTAATTGTTCTGTTCATTGTGCAAATGATACAATGTAGACTTTTAATTACGTATATGTGGACACAGTAATTAAGTCTTGTTCCTCTTATGATTAGTATTTTTATTCACTTTTTCAAATTTTCAAACACAAAACATACAAATCCAAACACAGTACATGAAAAAATAAAAAACAAATACAACAACAAGAAATGAAAACAATAATACCCGGTTCAAGCACACAGAGGCAATTAGTCTTGTTCCTCTTATAAAGCTGTCACCTTTCTTGTTGGTTGAATAACCACCCACGGAAATGAAAATATCTTTATGCATAGTTATTTGGGATGTTGTGGTTAAAGTTTTGACATGTTTACTTTGGGTGATGGATGGGTGATAATTCTACTTGTGTGCTGAGTTTGAAACATAATTATTATCACTCTGATTTCTGGACAATACGCTCACATGTCAACACCATATGGACATGGTTTTAACCTGTTTATTAACCTATGGATATGCACTGTCTACTGTAGATACTTGACAGCCTTCCTACTATAATGTACTTAAACAGATTTAACAACACTGGAATAATGCCATTATCAAGTAAAGTGTAACTCCCACTCTTTGTCTGTTGCTGAGAGATCTTGGGGCATTGAGCTAAAGAAAAAATAAAATCACATTACGGGTGTGTCAGAGTCAACAGACCATAGGCAAAAGCTAAACTGTAAAAAATGTCTAAGAGGCGTGAAAAATAAAAAGAATTGAATCCCCCCAAATTATAACCTTCTGAAACCTCATAAAATACATGCCTGTGGA
This sequence comes from Nannobrachium achirus, assembly GCF_963921795.1. NCBI lineage: Eukaryota > Metazoa > Chordata > Actinopteri > Myctophiformes > Myctophidae > Nannobrachium > Nannobrachium achirus. The sequence goes on along the minus strand of NC_137824.1, from coordinate 59,361,760 downwards.
ACTTTAAAGTTGACTTTAATTAAATTTTTTCCTTTTCATCACATGTTTTTGCCTGCCTCTGAATTCAGCCTTTTAATGAGAGAAATAAGATGCAGTCTAATGGGCTCTTGTGACTTCAACTAATCCACTGTGAATGCAATTCTTGTTAAGTGTGGCCGTTGTTGCTGCTGGCCTTATGAGGCCCAGCTGCCAGTATTGTTGCCAGCTAGTTTGTCATGTTGTGTTTTGGTTGAAAGGGCAGTAGAACATAACAGTGCCCATTGAAGCAGGCCAATCTGTGGTGTTGGGTCTTTATTAGCAGGCTTGATTGATTGATTGATTGATTGAAGACTTTATTAGAAGAAGTTTTCTAAGGAAAAAGTACAGTTTCATGACGGTACAGTTCACTGGTACAAGGTCTACTAAAAGGAGATCCTAGAAAAGACTAAGCTTATTTCCATAGGAAACCATTTAAGTATCTCATATAACATTGAATAACAGACGGATAGAACACAGTACTATGCAGTAGATATGTAAGGGGAAAAAAAGGGGGAAAACAATTTAAAAATAAAAAATAAAAACATCATACAGTAGGTAAATACAAAGAGGGGTCAGGGGTTAGGGCTGGGCTATGTTTGTTTTTACCAGTTGCGAACGGCTGCTGCCTGTAGGTGGATTTCAGGGAGATTTTAAAGGATGCTAGTGATCCACACTCCTTTAAGGCCTTCGGTAAGGCGTTCCACATTTTTGTGGTATAGCAGCTTTTCTTTGAGGTGACTCTGGGTTGAACGTGATCTGTGGCGCTGCCTCTGGTGTTGTACTTATGGACATCCTTAACGTTTATAAAGTATTTTGACAGGTACTTGGGTATCTTAGTGGTGTAGTGTATCTTGTACATCACTATAGTCAGGTACATGGGTATCTTAGAGGTGTAGTGTATCTTGTACACCAGGCCCATTGCAAGTTGCTGTACTCTGTCAGCTACTCTGAGTAGGCATGTGCACACATAGAGCTTGAGCCCCTGCCCTTTTACCTGTCTGTAAAAAGTGTCCTCTCCAGACCATGAATGCAGTTTTTACTATTGTGAAATAAATGCAAATGCCCCTCTTTCCATGCCATACCTGAAGGCAGCATTCAAGAGAATTCCCTTGTCCAAACTCTCCTGAACTTCAATGCAGCATCTTATGTTGAAAGAATTGCCCTCTCTGTGTAGAAATCCATGCTGTCACGCCAGATCTCCAGTATTGACTTGATTACGCTTAGTTCAGTGTGGTGTCAAGCACCGAAAATAGCCGACCTCCAAGATCACAACGCGTCGCAGCGCGACACGTTGTGAGCTTGGAGGTCTGCTATTTTCACCAAAGGGTCCTTTTTAGAAATGTCAGCCCCTGCCTCTTTAACGTTCTCTGCACGTCCCTGATGAGATTTATTGTCACTGAGCTTGTTTTAACAACTCCAACACAACGTATTGAGCTCACTTTCTCAGTTAATCCCAAAAATACAACAAACAGCTTTACTGTTAACAATTATTATATCCAGGATTCCATTTGTAAAGAAAGAAAAAAAGAGGGTGGGAAATTGTCTTAGCCACTTAAGCCCTATATACTTCTTCATTTGATAAATAGCGGATTTATCTACAATCTCAGACCACACGTGATGCATTATGAACTTGCAGATTGGCTATTTTCACAATTTAGATGGTTTTCAAACTTTCAAATAACCATGACAGATGGCCACAGCAGGCATCAAATACAAAACAATGTTTCAAACGAAAGTAGCCACGGCCTCACAATAAAGCTTATCAAAACAAATAAAAACATTTTAAGCAGCCATGGCCCCACAATAAAGCTTATTCAAACAAATAAAAACATTTAAAGTAGCCATGGCCTCACAATAAAGCTTATTCAAACAAATAAAAACATTTAAAGTAGCCATGGCCTCACAATAAAGCTTATTCAAACAAATAAAACATTTTAAGTAGCCATGGCCTCACAAATAGATCTTATTCAAACAAATAAAAAACAAACAAAATGTAAATGTAAGAAAAACTAAACAGAACAGCACACTTCATGCTTTAAACACCTGCATGCATTTAAGTTTTTAAGAAAATAAACATTGGAAATAAACTCTGTGGCAATCTATTAAGCCCTATGTACTTATTTGTTTGACAAATAGTGGATTTATCTACAATCTCCGACCACACGCGATGCATTACGAGCTTGTAGATTGGCTTTTTTCTTTAGTTTTTAGTTTTGTCCCAAAATAAGGACACAACATAATAGGGACACACAATGTGGTTAACATTATTTATGACATTGTTATATTATCAAACATAGATAAAACATATCAGACAATCTACAGCAATGGGTCTACTAGCACCATCATACTGTTCATTATCTAGGCCAGGGATACTCAAATAGCTGGACCTGTGGGCCACAGTACAAACATACCAAGGGGCCAGTTGATAAAATGACATTAATGATGCTTGATAACTTCTGTCTTTCATTGGCGCCTTATATAGTCGATCTTAACAACTGACACAGTTGACCAACACAGTTTTCCTACCAGTGTTGTTTTTGACAGCAAATTTTGATTTAGTTTTAGTCATAGTCTTTTGAATAAAACGTCATTTAGTTTTAGTCATAATTTAGTCACCTGAAAAGTATTAGTTTTAGTCTAACTTAAGTTGACTAAAGCTACAGTTGATTTAGTCGACTAAAATGTATTTTGGCAGGCCTTGATGGCATCGTAATGGCTGATTTTACACTTCGTTGCTGCGACGCGTTGTGAGCTTGTAGATCGGCTATTTTCAGCACGCAACACCTGAGATCAACCAAATAAAATGACTCTCTTCTCAACTAACGTTTTAGTCTAGTTTTTATTTTGTTGACAAAATTGTCAATATATTTAGTCATAGTTTTAGTCATCACAGCTTAGTTTTTGTTTCGTTTTTATTTAGTTTTCGTCAGTGAAAAAAACACAGTCGACACACATTTTTCGTCATAGTTTTCGTCGACGAAACCAACACAGTTGTCCAACACAGTTTTCCGGAACCGTGCTGTATTTATTTGTATGTTTCTTCTATGCAGTGGTGAAAAAGGTACTCACACACACCTTTTATTTAAGTAAAAGTATCAATACTGCAATGTAGAAATGAAATACTTCAAAATGTATAGTACAGTACATAAGTAAATGTACTTAGTTACTTTACACCACTGCTTCTATGTGGTTTATGTAATGTACATGTGGAATATGTGAATATGTGTTATGGTGATTATAGCGGACAAACATACTTGTGTGTAGGTCTATGTCATTGGGTCTGGGGATGTGTATATTAGGCCTGTGTGTATAGTATGTGTGTATCTTGATACAGAATGTGTGTGTGTGTGTGTGTGTGTGCAATGTACTCTAAATGTGTCTGCCCTAGTGTGCATGCACATGCACTGTACAGTATTTCTGTGATGCAGCATAATAGATGCAACATATTCTACCAGAATCACTCATCTAACTACAGTATGTGAACAGTGCATGTGACACAGATAGCACACTACTGTCATTGTTATGATGGGCCGTCTCAAATTGTACTGTATGTTGACAATTACTGTCCCCTACAATTATTTGGCAAATAGCCCTTTCAGATGGAATAAACAGCCAATCATCTGTTGGAACAGCCCACGGGAGGAGGGCCAATCAAGGCTCCCTGCGCCCTCCTAACAGTTCAAGTCCAGGGGCGTCACACCAAATTCTGGGCCCTGGGTACAAGGATTCCCTGCGGGCCCCCCGTGAATGTTCTTCATAGGGGGAACTGGGAACTCATTATTACGCATTATTTTGTGCTTTTAACTATTGACAAATAGCACAAGCTCAGAGCTTGTAGATCTGCTGTTGAAACATTTTGAACGTTTGTGCAAGTCTTTGAATATTTCAAATCCTTCTAAGATGTTTGGAAAAAGCTATATTTCCATGTCAGTGGTGCTCAAACTTTTTCATGTGAAGGACCCCCAAAATGATATTTATTTGGCCACGGACCCCCATCTCACAATATTGAGTTCCAGGGAGCCCCCAGAAGCAAAACTTGAGTTACATTCGCTTAAAAACGACGTACATAGGCCCTACATTCAAAGATTTTCACACATTCTCACGACTTTTCAAAAATAGCAGATCTACAAGCTCGCAGCGCGGCACTCGGTGCCGCGCTGTGAGCTTGTAGTTCTGCTATTTTTGGCTAAAGTCTCAGAATATTGACACTAGGGTTCAAGAGGTTAATACAGTATAAAAATGATAATGATTTGGAGGACCCCCTGTAGTAACTCTGAGGACCCCCTGTTGAAGACCCCTGGTATAATGTATAAATCTCAATGCACAATTGCACAGTGAATCAAAATGTATTTTAACAGGGCCCTGCACAAGGATACATATGGAATTCACTGGAATGTCATAGATGTATTTCTGTGTGTTCTAAGTCTAAATAAATATGGATTTGTCTCAGTAATATTTTTTTGGGGGAAACAGATGGACATAATCACAGAGATGATGCTACCCAGAACACACTGACATGCAAGGGCAACACAACCTCACACACACACCTTTCAATTTTACACTAAGTTTTAAAATCGGTGGCATATGCAGCTCCAGTGGGCTATTATCAATGACATTGACATTAATCAGGGCTTCTAGCTGGTGTCAAAGTGTTTTACCAGGGCAGATACCTGGCTACATTTTCCACCCCCGTGAGCCTTTAGAGAACACTAGACGGTTATCAGGTCCCTCTGTGTCTTTGAAAAGCACATCAAAAGAGGGCATCCAACCTCCTCTAACAATGAGATGCCTGATTTATGGTCGCTTTGATGTGAAAAATGTCTTGATGTTCCATCTAGTGTTTCATCCTTTCAGACAGAATGCACACACGGTGACACACCTTCAAATGTTAAAATAATAGCACAACTTTTGTAAACCCATAATGTGTGTGTGTGTGTGCGTGCATGTGTGTGTATGTGTGTGTATATTAGTGTTGAGAGTACAAGGAGACTGTTAATTCTTGTTGTATTTAATGTCAGAAGCAAGATATTCAGTACCTGACTGCAAAGGAAGGGATGCTCTTCCATTCTAATTGCGACCGTCATCAAAACCTCCACAAACTGTGAGTCCATCCGTCCGTCAGTCTGTCTGTCACATCTCACACGTCACACTATTGCCCTGCTCATATCTCCGCAACCGTTGCCCTGATCCATGCCAAATTTTGCACACACACTCCTTGCCTGCCAAACTACAACCTCCAAGGAGCCCCGGAGCTCCAGGGTCCCTGGGGGACCCCCAGATGTAAAAAAATACCAAATGTGCAAAAATGACCAAATGACCACCCCAACGGGGCTGCTCACGGGGAATTCCCGGGGACCACCGACTCCTGGTGCTCCAGAACGGATGCCAAAGTGGTGGCGCCCCCAGTGGAGGACCCCCTCCACTGCAGCTCACATAAAATGCCGTAACTCGGGCTAGGAGCGTCCGGGAGAGCCGGGGCCGGTACCTATTCGTCCGCCAAGGCAACGCGGAGACCCCACCCCTCATTTCTCATATGGCCCTCTTCTAGCGCCACCATGAGGCCGATTCTTGCAAAACACATTTTTGGACACTGCTCCTACAGATTTTGCCCTAAAATCACACAAATCGGTACACAGTATGTCTACACTCATCTCATCAATATGGATGTCCCATATAGCGCCACCATCAGGCCGATTTTTTTAACCACATTTTTGGACACTGCTCCTACACATTTTGCCCTAAAATCACGCTGCGACCTGACGGTCGCTTATCTCCCGATTAGGGAGTCTTACTGGTATACTAGAAGCTCACTTTGTTTGTTTCTTCATCTTCTGATGTCAGAATGAGTCAGCAGAAGTGATGTCACAATGAGTCGGCGCTTGTGCCGGTTCCCGGAACAGCCTGATGTCAGACATCAGCTCCGCATACGGAGATTCCGAACCTTTCGCGCCGGTTCGGGTCGGGTCGGATCGAGGCCGGGCACTGCACTCCGCGCTGCAGCGGGGAACACGCGTGTGCCGAATTTGAAGCCGGTGGAACGAACGGTTCTCGAGATATGCAGGGCACATAAATGCAACAAATCTCTGTCTGTCTGTATGTAATCCGCATATCTCGAGAACCGTTCGTCCCACCGGCTTCAGATTCGGCACGCGCGTTCCCCGCCGTGGCGCGGAGTGTAGTGCCGGGCCTCAACCCGACCCGACGCACAGAAACAGCCTGATGTCAACAATCATACACATCAACATACATACTCACAGAGATTTCTCGCATTTATTGTAAGATGTTGCCAGCCCAAAGAATGGCCTGTGTCCCTTCTCTGATCTAATTTTGTAATAACAATATTATCATCATCATCACCAACAACCACTCTATTTATAGAATGTATTTGTAGACCATTGCACACATTGGGAAAGATGCAGAGTTGCAGACAGAAAAAGAACAGTGGTTATTAGAAAATAAATGTGTCAAATAAATCATTAGCTGCGGTTGCTTACAAGCTCAAGACAGCCATTAGAAGTGTACTTGTGTATCGTATGTGATTGACACGCAATGCACTCATAATATTGATTTAATTTCACCATTAATCCGTGCTCTGTAAACAGGAATAATAGGCATAAAAATTCAAACAAACTGAAAATGAAACACTGTTAAACAAGGGGTGATCTAGTTTACAGTTTAGGCATTTAGCGGATGCTTTTAATCCAAAGCGACTTACGATAAGCAGATACAACACCACAATAATAAACAAGATAATATGTCAGTACATCAACAGCAATATAACAAATGCAAAAAAGCTAGCGAGTGAGTCCGTTGTTCTAAGTGCGACAGGCGTGACAGAAGTAATGTGGCACAACTTGCTCTTACTCTTGCTCTTATTGCATTTGAATAGTAACTTGTTCTGTTAACTCATTGAATGCCATTTCAAGATGCAAGTACCAGACTGCCACTATCCTAGATTTCTAGTGCACGGATCAATTTTTAGTGCACGGATCGTGCACGCCCATGCACCATATATGCATCATATGTGTAGTACTTTTTAACAGCTTTCAAACAAAAAAATCCGCTTGGAAATCCGTTCAGGCATTCATGAGTTACAAGCCTTCAAAGTCAGACAAAACAGCCATTTTTGACATTTTGAAAGATGTGTTTGTTTGTTATGGGGCTACACATGCAATTTCACAATTGCGATCATGCCTAATACATTTGAGGCATTTTTAGATTTTTTTTTATAAAAAAATTTTTTGAAAAAAAAAAAAAAATCTTTTTTTTTTTTTTTTTTTCACAATGGCTTCCAACTCGGGAAACTCGGGCTCTGGCAGCCTGGGACTACTGTAATAACTCGGGAAACTCGGGCCTTGGCAGTCAATGAGTTAATTGCTACTGAAAATGTAATATTAGTACAGTAACGTGTTAGTATTACAGTAAGAACATGCTACTGCCAAACCAACATGGTACCTCAGGACCCCCCAATTTAGTTTATTTTACTGGTGGCTGTCATATCAGGGTCATTAATAATTAGGCATGTGCAATCATGAAATTATATAAATATGTATTAGCTCTTCGTCAGTCATCTGCAAATCTACGCAATTTAATGGAACTGAAATTTGAATGATTAATCGATCAAACAGGCTCCGGATGGAGACGAGATGGAGATAATGTCATTCAGTCATTATAAGCTCATGAATTTGTAATGGAGCAGGCTAGTCTTCACTGGAAGATTTTCTCTGTGCCAATAAAATCATGCAATGACCTTGGTCACATACTCTAGATAATTATCTCCAGAAATCAATGGCCGAGGCCTTTGACAAATGTTATCGCCAGGAGAGATCACTAAGTACACTTGAGCACCATCACATTTTCAGAGGACTGCCGTTTGGTTCACACTTTTCACCTGGCCAGTATTTTTGAGCGGTGGTAAACCGCTCCATAGAGTGGCTGTGTGTGTGTCTGTAGCCTTTTTCCTCAGCGTTTTGCCATAGTAAAATGTGTGTACGTAGCATCATGTTTGTCTAGTGATGTCATATGTCGTATGTCTGTAGCCTTTTTCCTCAGCGTTTTGCCATAGCAAAACGTGTGTGTGTAGCATAGCCTGTACACCCTAGACTCAAATCCTAGTCTGAAGATGTTATGCAAGCATGACCACCGCTCACTTCACATTGGGTGTGATTTTTCAATTACAATTATCATTCCGTATTTGGCTTGGGCTGTATTTTAAATGGTACATACATGAAAAGTGTATATAATGAGTTTATCCAAAGTGATTTACAGTGTACATTACATTCATTCACCCGTTCACACTCACATGATGGCAGAGTAAACCATAAAAGGGGGCACCAACCCGTTCAACAGGAGCAATAAGGGGTTAAGTGTCAAAGTGCTCAATGTCACTTTGACCCTAACCCAGGAGGAGCCAGGATTAAACCAGTAAGACGCCCTAATTGGGAGATAGGCAACCATTATCTGCAAAAAGCAACCTAATGGTGGCGCTATGGGGCATGTGAGAAATCAGGGGCAGAGGTTGTGGTTTGCCAGCCAAGGAGTGTGTGTGCAAAGTTTGGCATGGATAGGGGCAACGGTGCCGGAAATAAGAGTCTGCTATAAGCAACCCGATGGTGGCGCTAGAAGAGTGGCATGTGAGAAATGAGGGGTGGAGATTGTGCCTTGGCAGCCAAGGAGTGTGTGTGCAAAGTTTGGCATGGATAGGGGCAACGGTGGTGGAGATATGAGTAGGGGAAAAGTGTGACGTAATGGACAGACAGACAGACAGACAGACAGACAGACAGACAGACAGACAGACAGACAGACAGACAGACAGACTGACAGCCGGTGGAGGTTTTGATAGTAACTGCAACCTGCCGGTCGCAACCAGGAACCTTCCGATTCCCAACTAGCCACTCTACTGCCGTCCACTAATACTTAACTCATTCTGAGCCCAGGACATTAACGGATTAGGGGGTCCAGAGTGCCCCCTCCCGGCCCCATTAACGGCCGCTGTCTTATTTTGAAGGCCAGAAGTCTAGACCGGAAGTACTTCCGGTCTGACGTCATCGGATCGTGCGCCGGAACCGATGCGTGTCCACGTGGAGTTGTGTAATGGCCGACCGGGAGCTTTTATAACTGTGTAAAATAAGCGAGCATCTGCCTCCATCCTAGCTTCTAAAGTGTAGTTTTGAGATAATGGACATTAAAGATGAGATCGGCCGTCCACCTCAATGTTATGGGATGACTATTGTGTGCTCGTGGAGCCGTGATGATGACAAATCAGCGCGGATTTCGTCTCCGGAGCGTCGGCCATTGTACTAGGTATTTTTACTCGCCGTTACAGTAATATATTACTTTTCCCGCGACATCGCGTGGATGGCACTATAGATACTCTATTACTTTTCCCGCGACATCGCGGGGTTGGCTTTTAATGAGTTAAGACCTTCCTGAAATTTCACCTGGTATATGGTGTGTTTTGTGTAAAAAATAAAATAAAGAAAAACGTAAATGCTGAGCCGCTGGTGATAGAAGTCATTGTAGCATGTAAGACATTGTGTGTGTCTAATATGCAATTAGCCTACTTAGACAGGTCTTACTTACTTCTAGCCCATGGAATAATGAATAGGTCTATATAGGAAATAAGCCCTTCTTCCATTATAGATGTACCTGGCTGGCTGGAGCACCTGATTACACTGCACTGAATACCCACTAATCAGTGGGCTAAACTGAGATGATGTGTAGTTGGTGGCAGACTGGCAGATGAATAAAATCATGTGGCTTATAAACTGCTTTTGTGGTTGAAGACCCCTGCCATATAGAGCAAACAAGCAGTGATTGTAGCAAGAGCAAGGTAACAGTTATATTTGTCTGACACACACAGTAGACCCCCCCCCCCCCCCCTCACCTACTGAACAAACTGCCTAAGAAATGAATCCCCTCCTATCGCTACTACACGTGCTCTACTTTTTATTGTTTTTGTTACTGAAATATCTTTACAGCTTGGGGGGGAGAAAAAAAAATACGCAATCAACCGTCCAATCCAATTACTGTCATCATAATGATATATTAAAGCCAATTCCGCAGTGCTTGGCTTATTACAGTGGATTCCAGGGGTCATTTGCTGCTTAATTGACTTACCAGCAGGGACCAGGGAACCACACAGCCTCCGGCGCCGTGGCGTTGAACCTCGCTGTTTACGTCTCCCCCGTGGCTCGTGTGTCTCACTGTTGATGGAGGCAGCAGGTGCGTTCTGCGGGATTACTTTCAGGTTGATATGGATACTAGCCCTGGGAGGCAGGGGCGTCACAATGGGAGGGGGGGGGGAGTGGGACTGAGTTACTAGGGCCCAAGGAAGTGAAGGAGCCTGGAATTATTTTATACTTTAGCTATTGGAAAAATAGCAGATATACAAGCTCACAGCGCGGCACTCGAGAGCTTGTAGATCTGCTATTTTTGAAAAGTCGAGAAAATGTGTGCAAATTTTTGAATATATGGTATTTTTTAAGCGAACATTTGTAGCTCAAATTTGGCTTCTGGGGTGGTCCCTGGAACTGAATATTTTGAGATGGGGGTCCGTGGCCAAATACATATCATTTGGGGGGTCCTTCACATGAAAAACTTTGAGCACCACATAGGTTTTTCAAAAAAATAAATAAATATATATATATATATATATATGTCACGGTTTGTTAGAGAAACAGGACGGTCGAGAAACGGAGCACTCGTCGTGCAGCACGGGGCGGAACGGAGCCGCTCGATTGTCCACGACATTGCAAGCGGCGCGCAGGCCAGCGGACCTTGGTCCTGCTCTTCGCCCCCGAGCACCGCAGGTGCGAGTGGCCGCTCCGCCGGCCGCGCGAGTTACGAAGCCGTGGTGAATGCAATCGTTATATTTATGCCCAGGCCGTAAGGCCTGGGCAAGCCCACGATAAACGCCCTGTCCAAGTGACTACAATGGAGCTAATGGCTAAGCTAGGCTAGGCTAGGCTAGGCTAGGCTAGTAAATAAAGTCGCAAATAGAGTCGCAAACGAGTGACGTCAGCGCCTTCACTAGTGAATGGCTGTCGTCGCCACCTGGTGGTGATTGGTGTGTGGTGAACGACAAAACAAGCGCTCTTACATAGAACGTCCTGCGTTACCCAAACATCCGGTAACATATATATATTCAAAGGCTTCAAAACGTCAAAAATAGCAGATCTACAAGCTCGCAGCGCGGCACTCGGTGCCGCGCTGTGAGCTTGTATATCTGCTATTTTTCAATAGCTAAAGCATTCATGCATGGGGGGCCCACAGTGAATCCTTGTACCCATGGGGCCCAGAATTTGGTGCGACGACACCCCTGGTGGGAGGGCAGCAAGGGAAATGGGTTTGGAACAGAAACAAGGAATAAATGCTCAACCTACCGGACATCTGAGTGATGGAGGGAGAGAGGGGACAAGAAAGAAAGAGGGGGAGAAAGGGTGAAAGAGAAAGTAATGTGGCCCACAGTGAGCTTTGCCCCGTAGGGTCAAGTGGAAAATGCTGAAATTGCTCGGCGATACGACAAGAAGTCGTTCGCTACACAAACGTTTGTTGTGCTGTGTGATAAGATTTACGGATAATGTAATCTAGGCCTGTGGGTAATTACAAGGGGATCGTTGTGGCCTAGCAAACTACAAACGATTTAGACTGGAATTGGATTAATCATATTTCACGCTTTGGGTGACGCAGGGTTCATTCGTGGCTACATGTTTTTTTTGGGAAAGCGTTTGTGCAGCTGACAAGAGAATGTATAGTAAATAAGATAAGGTCAAGGGTTAATATTCAGTTAGTCTCGCGTAGCCAGACAACTATTCCACAATCTCCGAATGCTATATAGAGTCTGGAACGGCAGCTCCCGAACGGCGAGTATCGGAAGTAGCCACTGCTGCACTGAACTGTAGTCCCATTGGAAACATAACAGAAGCACAATAGCTCAGACAAAGTCATTCGAGCGGCCTATTCTTGTTATGGGTGTATAGTTTAAGAAAACGTTTGAAAACATCATGGAGGTAACACCAATAACACCAGAGAAAGACGAAATAACGCCCCCAGAAATATTGAAAGGAGACTTAACGCTTCCAGTAGGACATGTTATTGTTACTGCACCAAGGGAGCAGTTGCGTCACATCCGCTTTATCTCGCACTCATCGTTTCTATTTCCGTTTGCCAGACTGTATGCCGGGAGCATTTGCCCAAATCGCAGAGGCAACAGTCTGGCCACGCGAGACTAATATTCAGTGGGATGAGATGGAGAGCTAGTGTTTTCTATTTGGTCTACAATAAACATTTTACAATTTATTCTAATCTAATATAAAATGTTAAACATAGAAGATGTTGCGAATTCTTCACTAGCAAAAACTTGCAATGTTATGTTATTGTCATGGATGAATGTGGAGTTATTTATTGGCTATGTCAGATTAATCCTTAATGTGATTAATCATCTTTATGTTGTGAAATCCTCACTAAGTGTTGGTTAATAACTCTTAAGAGACCGGAATAGTATTTGCATGTTCATTTTTAGTGTGAAAGAAATTAATTGTGGAGCTGTTTGAACCATGAAGACCAGAGGGATGCTTGAGAGAAGCCTGGGGGTCCTCCAGAAGCCTGGGGGTCCTCCAGAAGCCTGGGGGTCCTCCAGAAGCTTAATTGCATCACTCACAAGGCCCTCAGATCAGATTCTTAACAGTTTTCCTGCCAGATGTTATTATTTATTTATTGGGTCTGGTGCCAGCAAAAAAGCTGCTTTCCTTTGCGATGTTATAGAAAATTATTTATTGGTTCTTTCTAAACAAATTAATTTTATAATGGACGTTCAAATGGGTACTTTGGCCATACTGGCAGCAGAGGGCAGCCTTATGCAAGAATGAATGTGAATTGGGCCGCTCGGTTGCCATCCATTCAGAGCACAGAATCGAAAAACATTCCTTGGGCTAAAAACGGACCCCAAAAGACTGTGAAAATTGATGACTCATCACTAAACCATCGTTTTGAGTGGCCATTTCTTGCCCAAGGAATGTTTTTCGTGCAAAACAAATGCTTGCAATGGATTCAGAATAATTAAAAACCCCTAGTTTGACCCCTCACATCCCACTTAAAGCAGATTTTTTGGGAGTATTTTTTTCCTTTATATTGTAGTGTATAGTAAGTGAAGGTAGGTAGGTCGTTTTCAAAACTTTGCCCTGATGGGATTCCTTGGGACTTTTTTTCTCTCACTAAGAACATATTGAGGATACAAAATCAGGTGAGTTTGCTACTATTGCAATTTGTTTTAGGTTTAGCCTAATTTTGGCCTAAAATTACTGGACTATTACTTAACTTTTTCTCTGCCATTTTAAACATAGCTGTAGTAAGCAGCTGCCAAATTGTCCTTACCTTTTAACGTGGGCACGCGCACGCATCGTGCACAATCTGTGCGTGACTCATCTAGTAGACGTGTAGACTCGGTGACAAGCTTTCGAATACAAAAAACCCCATTGAAAAAGACATATCCGTTGCCACGCTGTATCTCTGCTTATCAGCCAGTGTTTACATGAAAAAGCATTGAAAAAAGCCAACTGTGCGCTATGGTAACACGTGGACACGTTCGCGCACAAAACGCACGATATGTGCGGGGATCATAATCCAGGCGTGTAGAGACTGGATCAAAGTTTCCAAACGCAAAAATCCGATTGAAAAACGAGCGTTCCATCGCCGAGTAGCTTCCACTTCTGTTACACAGTAAACCAATGGAGGCGGGACTATGGCCCAGGCTCAGACTGGATACGGAAAGCTGGATCCGGTCCAGACCGGAAATGACCGGATACAGTTAGGGGAGCGGGTCTAAAGAGCCAGAATCAGCGAAAATCTGCGCTAATACTTTTAATCCTTTCATAATGATTAAAGCTAATTAAACTTTACGGGCTCTACGGGCATGGCAGCGCGGTACAGCGGGAAATCTACGGTCTCTACGGGGATCGCGAGGTATGAGTTAAGCAAAATATTTGAGTAATTTTTCCACCACTGCTCAAGAGTCCCAAGTTGGTGTTGTTGGCCAGTCTGGGAACCAAAAAAGGGAAGAAAATATAAATATATATTCCCCCTTTATTTTTGCCTCTGGGGACACCAGTTCCATGCTGGTATTCTTAACTCTTTTACCGCTTCGGACGTTCCCGTTCGCTCCAATTTTGACCCCAGCTCGTTGCCAATACGAACACTCGTTCTTTTACCTTCTGATGACTGTAAGCTGATGAGGGGTCGCGCGGGTGTGTACAGTAAAAACATCTCCCATAATGCTGCTTTCAAATCTCCACTAAATGTAAACATCAATGATGTCCGATTCACTTCCTGGCTGTTCTCTGTGGACCTGATCTTTATGCATTTCTATGCTCTGAATGGACGGCAAGCGGTGCGGCCCAATTCACACCCATTCTTTGCATAAGGCTGCCCTCTGCTTGGCTAAAGTACACATATAATAAGTCCAATAAAAAAAAATTGTTTGGAAATAATGAATAGATCTTTTTCTATAACATCGCAAAGGTAAGCTGCTTTTTGCTGGCACCAGCCCCAATAAATAAATAATAAATCTGGCAGTAGAACTGTTTTAATGCAGGGCAGGCCTATCATGTAAGTAGATGTATTTATCAACTGAAATGTTTGAACTAAAAGCAAAGATAGAAAACCCCACCCAATGCAATTGAACTTGGATGCAGTAGATTTGTAATTCATCTCAGAGGGAACAGCTCGGCCCTGTGAATGATCACATCATCAAGGCTGTAAGCCCCGTAGTGCTGAATTGTGATATTGTCCCGACAAAATAAAACAAATTCCATCTTGGATGTTGTCCAAGTATTTGAATATTGCTCAGAAAAGAAAAAAAAAACTGCATTGCTGCATTTCTAATCTTCATGCAAAACACAAAGCGAGGATTCAAAAGGAAAGGCTTGAATAATAAATGCCCAGAGCTGTGGGGAAAAAAATAAATTAATGACCGCATCAGCAGATCTGGGACAAACAACTAGGACAGGCGGTGGCTGCAAAATTTGACTAGTCACCCTGTTTTCCTAAGGGCTGTGAGAGCAACTGGAAAACAAAGGCTCAGTGCTTGACTCTGGGGCGTCACAAGGGGGAGGAAAGTGGGACTGAGTTACAAGGGCCCAAGGTGGAGGGGGCTTCATTATTTTATGCTTAACTATTGAAAAATAGCAGATATACAAGCTCACAGCGCGGCACCGAGTGCCGCGCTGTGAGCTTGTAGATCTGCTATTTTTGAAAAGCCGTGAAAATCTTTGAATATTATATGTATTTTTTTAAGGGAACATTTGTAACTCAGATTTTGCTTCTGGGGGTCCCTGGAACTAAATATTTTGAGATGGGGGTCCATGGCCAAATACATATCATTTTGGGGGTCCTTCACATGAAAAGGTTTGAACACCACTGACATAGAAACATAGTTTTTTCAAGAAAACCTTAGAGGGATTTGAAATATTCAAAGATATTCACGATTTTTCGAAAATAGCAGATCTACAAGCTCGCTGAGCTTGTATATCTGCTATTTTTCAATAGTTAAAGCACAAAATAATGAAGAACATTCATGGGGGGCCCCGCAGTGAATCCTTGCACCCAGGGCCCAGAATTTGGTGCGACGCCCCTGGCTTGACGTGCCCTGTTAAAGAAGCCCCCATCTAAATTTACACACTGCTTGCCTTGCTGCATCCTCCTCATGCACACTCTCATCTCCACCCTGCCTTTATATCCACCTCGACCCCACGCACCACCTGTCCCCTATCACTTCTTCCTGTGTTTTTAGCTCACTATCTCCGTCCTATTCATACATTGAGAGCAAAGCTGATAGTCGGGCCATGCAGCCAGCTTGCATTATATTCCACAGCCTCGCTTCCTTCCGCCGCCGCTATCCCAGATAAACGCCATTGTAGCTCATAAATCTCTGCCAACCTGGTGCTTCTGCCCAGGGGCGTCACACCAAATTCTGGGCCCTGGGTACAAGGATTCACTGTGGGCCCGCCATGAATGTTAACTATTGAAAAATAGCAGATATACAAGCTCACAGCGCGGCACCGAGTGCCGATCTGCTATTTTTAAAAAATTGTGAAAATGTGTGCAAGAAACCAATGTTTCCATGTCAGTGATGCTCAAACTTTTCATGTGAAGGACCCCCAAAATGATATGAATTTGGCCACGGACCCCCATCTCAAAATATTTAGTTCCAGGGACTACCCCGGAAGCAGAATTTGAGTTACAAATGTTCGCTTTGAAAATACATAATATTCAAATATTTGCACACATTTTCACGACATTTTCAAAAATAGCAGAACTACAAGCTCACAGCGCGGCACTCGGTGCCGCGCTGTGAGCTTGTAGATCTGCTATTTTTCAATAGCTAAATTTACTAGGGCCCCTCCACCTTGGGCCCAAGTAACTCAGTCCCACTTTCCTACCCCTTGTGACGCCCCTGCTTCTGCCACTGTCTGTTGTTGCCGAGCAGACGAGAGGGAAAGTAGACATCTATTTGCCGCTGCCAGTGCTGTTGTTCCTGTTACGCACGCAAGACATTCACAGATCCAGAAGCTTCCTACTGTGTTGGAAGCTTTAGACATCAAACACCAGTGTTTTGCGTGCGTGCGTGCGTGCGTGTGCACGCGCGTGCGTGAACGCAGGGGCGTCGCACCAAATTCTGGGCCCTGGGCACAAGGATTCACTGCGGGCCCCCCATGAATGTTCTTCATAGGGGGTAGGGGGTTTAACCCATTTAGACTGGGAGCGCGTTATTTTGTGCTTTAACTATTGAAAAATAGCAGATATACAAGCTCACAGCGCGGCACCGAGTGCCGCGCTGCGAGCTTGTAGATCTGCTATTTTTGAAAAATCGTGAAAAGGTCTTTGAAAAAGTCTATGCCTATGTTTCTATGCCAGTGGTGCTCAAACTTTTTCATGTGAAGGACCCCCATCTCAACATTTTTAGTTAAAGGGACCCCCAGAAGCAACATTTGAGTTACAAATGTTTGCTTAAAAATACATACAGTTCATTCAAAGATTTGCAGAAATTTTCACAACTTTTCAAAAATAGCAGATCTACAAGCTCGCAGCGCGGCACTCGGTGCTGCGCTGTGAGCTTGTATATTTGCTATTTTTCAATAGCTAAAGTATAAAATAATTAAGGCCCCTCCACCTTGGGCCCTGGTAACTCTCAGTCCCACTTTTCCCCCCCTTGTGACGCCCCTGTGTGAACAGGTAAGCATGCACCATGTAGAGCAGAGCTGCGGTGATCAATGAGTAACGTATGGTAATTTAAGAAATACTGCAAATAAAGCATAGTGAGGCACCATGAGGGACAGAATGGTGTTGTTTAATTGTACATAAACAAACCCTTCAGTTTGTATGACTGATTTATATCCACTTACCAGTGATGTCATTACGTGCGCATCCCGCATCAAAAACTCATTCAAGTCGCCCAGGGACTCATTCATGTCATGGTCCTAGGGTCCCGGGGATGCGCCTCCATTGGAGTCCATGTTAAAATAATTTACTTCTTCTACTTAAGTTGCTATATTAGTTTAGATAGTTTAATTTGTTTTTTAATGTATTGTGTAAGATAAACACTGTAAAGATTTATTATCAGTTAAACCTGGAACAGCTAAAAACTATTTTCACTAGTGGTTCTCAAAGTGGGGTCCTGGGTCCTTGAGGGAGTTCCAGGGGGTCCCCAGATAAATGATAGTTAGGAACCAAATAGAACTTTATGGGTCTGTAACTCGGTGAACAAATGGAAATGGGCCTGTTCCATTTGTAGGCTACTCTAGTATTTTAACATTTAATATAAATTGGGGTCCCAAGTGTATTTAGAAATCCTAGTTCTAAGTTCAAACATTAGCCAAATTGTAAAATAAATATAAGAAATAGGCAAACATTTTGAAAATAGACGATCTACAAGCTCACAGCGCTCGAAAACATTGTATTGAGGACTCATAAAACTTTTCTGGGACCCATTTGAATGACCACCTGTGGGTCCCGGGACCCATTACATTGAAAACCTAGTAACATCACTGACTTACAGTAGTAGTGGTTGCACCTGTGGGAGATCCAGCCCGCACTCAGAGCGCTGTTATCTGTTTCATAGATTTATATCACATTTTATTTTTTTCCTTTTTTACTGTTTCTCCACAATGTTGTCATTATGCCAGTTCCCACTCATGTAGTCCCTGTCACTGCTAAAGCCCCTACACATGGGCATGTGGGATGGTAACGACTAGGGGTGTAACGATATAGTAACTGTATCGAAATATCGTTTTTAACTTAAAAAATCGTAGTATATCGAAATGAAAACAGCTAAAATCGAATCGCATTGTTTTATTTTGTTCGTATCGAATCGGCAGTGCAAAGAATCGATTGTATCGATACTACCTACTTGGGCATTGTATTTAGTATTTTTAAGAAGAAACAATTAAAATGAGGGTTTAATTACTTTTCCTTTCCATATAGCTACACTGGTCTATCGATAAATGTGTGTAATCTCTGGGTTCATGTCAAGGTGCAGGTTTGTCAATATACAATGTCCATGTATTTGGCTGATAATCACTGTGTTTACTTATTTATATCCATAATAATACATGTTTCCCTTAAAAACCTGCTCTATCCACACCTTTCACACAGATTTAATTTATTTGCTAAATAGTTACTATATCGATTTTAAATCATTGAATCGAATCGTATCGTATCACCATGAATGAACCAATATCGTCCATGTATCGTATCTTCAACCATGTATCGTGATATGTATCGAATCGCTATTAAATAGTATCGTTACACCCCTAGTAACGACGAGTACGTGTCTCCTCACATGAACCAGCCACCAGCCACTTCTCTTCACCTGACGAAGGGGAGTTGTGGCAGAACACGCTATCCTGCTGAACAGGCAGGGGTGTCGCACCAAATTCTGGGCCCTGGGTGTACTTTAACTATTGAAAAATAGTAGATCTACAAGCTCACAGCGCAGCACC
Organism: Nannobrachium achirus; assembly: GCF_963921795.1. Lineage (NCBI taxonomy): Eukaryota > Metazoa > Chordata > Actinopteri > Myctophiformes > Myctophidae > Nannobrachium > Nannobrachium achirus. Next base: position 59,342,747 of record NC_137824.1, on the reverse strand, counting down.
GAGTGCCGCGCTGCGAGCTTGTATATCTGCTATTTTTGAAAAATCGTGAAATTTGTGCTTTGTGTCTTTGAATATTTCAAGTTATTTGAAAAAACCTATGTTTCTCTGTCAGTGGTGCTCAAACCTTTTCATGTGAAGGACCCCCAAAATTATATGTATTTGGCCACGGACCCCAATCTCAAAATATTTAGTTCCAGGGACCCCCACAGAAGCAAAATTTGAGTTACAAATGTTCGCTTAAAAAGGATTTTCACACATTTGCACACATTTTCACGACTTTTCAAAAATAGCAGATCTACAAGCTCAACTTGTATATCTGCTATTTTTCAATAGCTAAAGTATAAAATAATCCCAGGCCCTTTTACCTTGGGCCCTAGTAACCCAGTCCCACTCCCCCCCCCCCTTGTGACGCCCCTGTGGACAGACCAACCTGCTGAACAGACCCTCCTGTCACTAGATCAGAGACATCATCCTCCAGCTACAAAGAAAGCTGCTGTACTGTTTGTTTTTATCTGAACAATTCCTGATGATGCAAAAATGCAGCTGTTAATTCTTCTAGTGATGGTAAGATCTAAAGAATATGAAGACACGATCAACACTTAATGGCCTATCCACAACTTTCCAACATCCCATCGTGCATTGCGCAGAAGGCGATCGGCATTTCCGGCGCCGAATCTACAACCTCACAACGGTTGCATATGCGACGCGACGTGAGCTTGTATGTCTGCTGTCAACTGGAAGTGTCCCGCAGATAATGCTACAGTAAAGTCTTGCGGAAACAGGTGGATAGGATTATTTCGTTTTTCCACATTTTGAGTAAGAGTACGAACATGCAGTGAAAGAATATTAAAAAGATGAAGTTAACCTATAATAGTAATTATGAATGGATTATTAATGATTAGTAAGTAATTTCAGAGTGATTAATTATAGTTGGGTAAACACTGTATGCTAATGGTTGTAATTAACCACAGGCAACAATGATTAATGATTATTGTTAACAGTCTGCTATAGGTAAATGGTGCTTCAGTGTGCCTGCCTATGACATTATCCTCAGGTGAAAGGCTAGTCATCAATATTGTATTGGTCAGTGACAGCCTCAATGTCTCCTTGCCTGGAGCTGAACAGAACACAATTTAGAAGAGAATTCAGCAGCCTAATTACTAAAGAACAATTACAATTTACACCCATTAAAACAAAAATTCAAACCTCGGTTCGAAGTGAAGCGGTGAACTGTTATTCTATGTGTTCTAGAGTTATGAACTCTGTGATCTGTACATTCTTTATATTCTGAATGAATGAATGAATGAATGATTTTATCTGGAGGGCCGAATTGTCATGTATGTGAAGCTTGACCAATCCTCAAAGTATCCAATCATCAGACCGGGACGGACACTACATACGGACGGACGGACGGACGGACGGACGGACGGACGGACGGACGGACGGACGGACGGACGGACGGACGGACGGGACAGGACAGGACAGGACAGGACAGATAAAACCTGTTCATTCTGGACTGATATTCTGGACGTACGGGACAGATAAAACCTGTTCATTCTGGACTGAAATGACCATATATGGGCGTGGGACACACAAAGCCACTCATTGGAAGCGGCTTTCAACGCTTCAAAAAAGTGTAGGACTACCTATCATTTATATCTCTGACACCCCAGTAAAAGCAATGTTAAATTTGGTTCCATTAGTACACTCTCTGAGTTACATTCCCATAAGGGTCCATTTGGTTCCTAACTATCATTTAGGGGGGTGGGGACCCCCTGGAACTCCCTCACGGACCCCTTTGAGAACCAATGCTACAGAATGTGAACAATGTGATAAGTTTGGTTAAGATTCCTAATGTACTTCTAAGTGATCTAAGCTGCATTATTGTTTCTAGACACAAATTGGGCAGACACAGGTTCCATGTAAAACTTTAATAAACACTTTGTGCTGCGTAACACGGGATTCCCAGGGGTTATTATGGTGATGATCACTTAACATATTAAGGCGAGCTTCATGGATTGGACAAACTTCCCCTGATGTTTGTGCTGCTGTACCTAAAGTGGTCTTACACACAGCAGAACTCCATTGATTTACAGAGGTAGAATCCACTTTATAGCTGCTTGTGTCTAAAATGATTCATTGGACAGTTCATCTCAACGAAGCACCAAAGAAAGACCGTCGTCACGCTGCTGTTGCCGTGGGAAACGAGCTGTACTCCTTTGGAGAGGACTGCGATCCTCAGATTGGTGTGTTTGTCTTCAGCACAGTGTCTTTATGCTGGAGGAAGTTGTCACCGGAGACAACTGGAAGTGAAACTCTCAATGAGGTTCCTGTCTGGTGCTGGGGCCACACAGCTGTACTGATAGAGGATATGATCTACATCTGGGGAGGATATAAGGGATCCGCGTACTTTGGAGGGAGTGGCAGATGTGATGACCTGTATTTCTTAGATTTCAGTCCTCTGAAGACGCTGTGCAAGATGGAGGTTTGCGCCCACTTTGACCTGTTTTATAGTACTATATTATAGTGTCACATGAAACTTGACCAATAATGGAAAGAGGCCCTTTTATAGTCTGGTTGGCTGAAATGTCGTGAGGCTCACCAATCCACCAATCCCTAGGATTTTCAGACATATGCCCATTTATTCCCGTTCTGATTTCCTACGGGCATAGACGGCCCCTCTCGTGGCCCTTATATATGCCCTCGACATTATGACATCACCCTTTGCCCCTCTCTGGCTACGGGCATAGATGGCCCCTCTTGTGGCCCTTATATGCCTTGATGTTATGACGTCACCCTTTTCCCCTCTTTGCCCCCTCTCTCTGCCCCGCTCTGCTGGCCCACCTATGCGCCAGCAGAGCGCACCTTGTAATTTATATCAGGGCGCACTTGTGGATGTTGACGTCACCAAGAATGCTGGTCCCTGATTGGCTGTGGGTGATGGACAGACAGACATTTCGTTGTTTAACTCATACCCTGCCAAAAAAGACGTTTTCTATAATAACTAGACCAGGTCAACCTGGTTGTGCCAGACCCCGGTTCTGCCAACCCCCTGTCTGTCATCATCATTTATGACATCATGCCTTTTGTAGGCATGTCATCATCATGTCATCATCATATATACCCTTTATATAGAAAAGGGACAGACCGACATTTGCTTATGTAGGCCTACCCATTTCATGGGTCTGGCAAAAACGTATTTTTAACTATGGACCTCCCTGCCAGACGTCTTCTGGACGTCTTTTTAAAAAAAAAAAAAAAAAAAAAAAAAAAATTGAAAAAAAAAATTTTGGACCTCCAACAGTGTACTAGCCATGATCGCGATCACGAAACTGCATGTTTAACCCCCATACCAACCCCATCTTTCAAACATGGCAGCCATGTTTGTTTACATTTGAAGAAAACATAAGGGCTGCCTTCTCCTGAATGCCTGAACGGATTTCCAAGCGGATTTTTTTGTTTGAAAGCTGTGAAAAGCATGCACATGCATAGTGCATGATCTGTGCACGAATGTGTGCACCAGCGTGCACACTATTTTTTTAACCCTTTGTTGGCGAACCGGCAATAAAAGAGGTCCCACTTTAACACTTTGACTGCCAGACCCCCCCACCCCCCTCCCCCGGCCAATGCCACCATCAAGGCCCATTCATTTCTGCCCCCATTCCAGAGAATAAATTGAAAATGATGCGATGTGAATATCGGAACAAAAATGGGAGATTTGGTAAAAGAGGATTTTTTTTTTTACTAAAAAAAATTTGGAGTGATTTCGGTGAGCGGTTTTGGAGATAGGTGCTCGAGAGTGCACACTGCGCAAACCAGTCAATAACCTCAGAAATCTAGATTCTGAGATATTTGAGTTCAAAGAAAAAAAACTTTAGGAAGCCATAGCAACAAATTGGTAAATGGTAACGGAACACAAGTACCCTTGACAGAAAGAATAGCATGCATACTTTCATTTTATGCAAAGAAAGTGAAAAAAATATTGTACCATCGTCTAGTTTCAAGGGGGCAAAGTGAAAAAGTATGAAATGACTCAGAAGGTGGAAATTGCCTTACATTTTGATAGAACTATGCACTGTGAATTCACTGTGTTTTTACCTGGTCTAAAAGGTCAGGAAGACAAAAAGTCAGAAAAGCGATGTCAACCTTTTATTTTATGGCAACATCGAACCCTAACCCTGGTGAGTACCTCACACATCCAGCATGAACATATTTATGTTCAACAATATTTACAAATATTTCCCAAAAAAAAAATCACAAATATGACTTCACAAAAATAAAATATAACTGGATAAAAGTAAAATAAAATAAATGTGCAGCAAGTAAAGAATAAATAAAATAATATAAAAGTCAAAATAAAGTACTGTATTCTCAAAAAAGGCATTCAACAAGCCAACATTCAGGAGTCAAAGGCACCACAAATCAAGGTCAAAGATGGTACTGTTCACTGTGTGTGTGTGTGTGTGTGTGTGTGTGTGTGTGTGTGTGTGTGTGTGTGTGTGTGTGTGTGTGTGTGTGTGTGTGTGTGTGTGTGTGTGTGTGTGTGTGTGTGTGTGTGTGTGTGTGTGTGTGTGTGTGTGTGTGTGTGTGTGTGTGCGTGCGCGCGCGCGTGCGTGCGTGCACCTCAGGTACCTCAAAATGGCCTGGTACCTGTTCCTTGCCATTGTTCTGGGAAAGTACAGCGTCGGCATGGCAATGTTTTTTGACCAGTGCATGGCTCTCCGGCTTGTGAACGATAGCTGTGAGGAAGAGAAGTCCCAGAAAGTTCTTCAGCTCCCCTAGAGTGACATTGGTCCAGGCAGCGAACCTACAGTGTGTATGACCTATGCCTGACTCCTCCGCTCTCGCTATCTCCGCCATCATACTGTCCTCTGCGTTGTCATTGGTCTGGTTGCAGATCGGGCTCCCATCCTTCCTCCATCCAGTCAGACTCCACGGGCCCTGTATATGATAGAAATAAATAAAAAATACTAAATGATCGTGCTTCTGTATAATTTGTATGTTCTTTAGCAAAGGCTGTCGCACAAAAGTAGTGAAAACAGCAGATCTGTTGTGTGCTTGTAGACACACACACACACACACACACACACACACACACACACACACACACACACACACACACACACACACAGATTGTATTACTAAACTATCTATCTAGGTATACACACACATGAGGAACTTCATACACCACAAACCATGGATTGACATCTAGACCTACTGCACATACAGTATGAAACAGAGCTGATACCTTTATGTACTATGAGGAAAATAATGCTGCTATTTGTACCCTGTATATATATAAAATGACACAATGCGACATAGCTCTGTTTGAACAATGCTGTACCCCCTCCAAATGTATATTTTCAACTGTTTTTTTTATTGTATTTGTGATACTTGCTTTGGCAATGTAAACGTATGTTTTCTCATGCCAATAAAGCTCCTTTGAATTGAATTGTATATTACCAAATGCACCCCACGTGGAAAAAAAAACAATAGCAGGTCAGGCTTATTGATTGATTGAAGAATGTATTACAAGCTTGCATTAGAAAGAAGTAGACCTACAGATCCATGGCTCATTTCCACAGGAACACACTTTATGCATATCATACAGTGGTGTGTCCTAGACTTTTTTTGAGGGCATACGATCAGCTACTATTCGTTTGGCCAGGGCAGACGCTATAGTACATAATCCCTATCAAATACGCTACTTTGAAAGGTTCACGAGGGCAGACGCCGTTCATATTTTATTGTTCCTCCATCACGGAGGTATAGAGGCCGGCGCCTAGCGGCGCCGTGCCTGCGAGGGTGTCCCAAGTCGGGCATGCGGTGTGGAGGGTAGTCCCCGGTCTATGGAGGTTCCAGCGACCCCCTGGGCTAATCCTACCTGCCCCTGCCTTTTATTTTCCGACAGCAGACGCCGTATACGTGCGTTACAGGTAGAACTCAGCACTGAGCTCATATAACATTGAAAGACAGACGTAAAGAACAAAGTGAATCGTAGAAAACAAACTTTGTAACGCTTACCGGGTTCGCAGTGCATCCTACAGGGCGCGGGGAGAAACGGCAGCAATCGGTGCTCTGCCTTCTGGCCGCCAGATCCAAAATCGAGGCCGTGGATCCTACCAGCCGAGGCCTTCGATGAACCGATCGCCCGTTAGGAGCTCTTCTCGCCGCCAGATCCAAAATCGAGGCAGTGGATGTAGCAGCAGAGGCCCTCGCTAGTCGCTGATGAACCGATCGTGGAAGAGCGCCGGCCACCGCCGTTGACTGCGGGCTTGGTGTCCAGAGTCAGACTGTTCACGGGGCATGGCGCGGGGGGGTGTCGCTCTCCATTCCGACATGTCGCCACTCCGCTGACCCGGCACGGGGAGAGACCACGGGATGCGGGGCATGATTCTATGATTTTATAACTAAATTCTCTGCTGCTTCTGATTCCCGCTCTTTCTCTCAATATATCTCTCTCTCCCTCTGATTGCTGTGTGTCCGGTTACGTAAAGTCACTCTTGTTGTTTGTATAATGGGCCTCTAGAGTAGACCCTTGTGTCTGGGGGGAACCGGCCAATCAGCATGCTTGAATTTGGTAACATGAGCGTGTGATGTCATGCAGGGGCGTCAATTGGGTATGGCAGGGGTATGCAGCTGCCATACCTTGACAGGGGGAAATAATAAAAATGTACTTTTCATCGTGCCTGTTGCTAAGGTATGGCAACATGACTGGTGTCTTCACCAGACACCAGTCATGTTGCCATACCTTAGCTTGTTCTGAACTGACGCCACTGAATTGTCATGCATGACAACCGTCCCATCGTCCAAAAGGGCTCTATCTTGGTTACCGCATAGATCCAACACTGTACTACTGTAATATGAAAAAAAAGGGTCGGGCGGTATATACCTCCTAACTTTTTAATTGGCAAGATTGCGCAGGAAGTGGCGGGCGGTATATACCTCCCGTGGCAGTCAAACTGTTAAATATGGCACTGAAGAAGTTAATAGTTAGATACTAGTAAGACGCCTCAGGGTGACAAGCGGCATGACGGTGCCATGTCTTGATCGCTATGCTGTGAGAGAGCCCACACATCTGACATCATACATACAGTACAATCCCTTTTATGCCCATAAATGGAGATCCCTGTCTGAACCAGCCACACAGATATGGGCTGTCTTCCTCCATATACTGTATGGGCATTCCCATATGAAGTCCTTTTAGATATGGGTTTAAAAATTGATGATTGATCTCCATTTATGGGCATAAAAGAGATTCTGTTGGAGTGGTTCCCATGACATGACAGTGATGTCAAAGCGTGATGTCAGAGCGGCAAACCCATAGACCACGTCTGACACTGTGGTTCCCCTGACACATCACTGTGACATCACAGGTGACATCACCTACTCGTGACATCACTTACTCTTCCGTCCGTCCGTCCGTCCGTCCGGACGGACGGACGGACGGACGGACGGACGGACGGACGGACGTATACGGACAAGCTGTGGCGGTTCTGATAGTAAACTGCGACTGCTGTGATTGTTCTGATAGGATTGGTCAAGCTTCACATGACAATAAATAGGCAACCACACTCGCAATTTCCCAGAATTGCTTTCTTTCTAGTTATTATTATTATTACCAGTAAGACTCCCTAATCGGGAGATAAGCGACCGTATGTGGCTTATCTCCACAAATAGGGCTAAAATGTGTTTTTCCAAAATCTTCCTGATCCATGTTGATGACATGAGTGTAGACATGCTGTGGAGTGATATTGGTGATTTTAGGGCAAAAACTGTAGGAGCAGTGTCCAAAAATGTGTTTTAAAAATCGGCCTGAAGGTGGCGCTAGAATAGGGCCATGTGAGAAATGAGGGGTGGGGTCTCCGCGTTGCCTTGGCGGACGAATAGGTACCGGCCCCGGCTGTCCCGGACGCTCCTAGCCCGAGTTACGGCATTTTATGTGCGCTGCAGTGGCAGGGGGTCCTCCACTGGGGGCGCCACCACTTTTGCATCCGTTCTGGAGCAGCAGGAGTCGGTGGTCCCCGGGAATTCCCCGTGAGCAGCCCCGTTGGGGTGGTCATTTGGTCATTTTTGCACATTTGGTCATTTTTTACATCTGGGGGTCCCCCAGGGACCTGGGGGTCCCTGGGGCTCCGGGGGTCCTTGGACAGTGTACTAGCCATGATCGCGATCGCGAAACTGCATGTTTAACCCCCATACCAACCCCATCTTTCAAACATGGCAGCCATGTTTGTTTACATTTGAAGAAAACATAAGGGCTGCCTTCTCCTGAATGCCTGAACGGATTTCCAAGCGGATTTTTTTGTTTGAAAGCTGTGAAAAGCATGCACATGCATAGTGCATGATCTGTGCACGAATGTGTGCACCAGCGTGCACACTATTTTTTTAACCCTTTGTTGGCGAACCGGCAATATAAGAGGTCCCACTTTAAATATGGCACTGAAGAAGTTAATAGTTAGATACTAGTAAGACGCCTCAGGGTGACAAGCGGCATGACGGTGCCATGTCTTGATCGCTATGCTGTGAGAGAGCCCACACATCTGACATCATACATACAGTACAATCCCTTTTATGCCCATAAATGGAGATCCCTGTCTGAACCAGCCACACAGATATGGGCTGTCTTCCTCCATATACTGTATGGGCATTCCCATATGAAGTCCTTTTAGATATGGGTTTAAAAATTGATGACATCTCCATTTATGGGCATAAAAGAGATTCTGTTGGAGTGGTTCCCATGACATGACAGTGATGTCAAAGCGTGATGTCAGAGCGGCAAACCCATAGACCACGTCTGACACTGTGGTTCCCCTGACACATCACTGTGACATCACAGGTGACATCACCTACTCGTGACATCACTTGTCTGTCCGTCCGTCCGTCCGTCCGTCCGTCCGTGCGTCCGGACGGACGGACGGACGGACGGACGGACGGACGGACGGACGCACGGACGGACGGACGGACGGACGGACGTATACGGACAAGCTGTGGCGGTTCTGATAGTAAACTGCGACTGCTGTGATTGTTCTGATAGGATTGGTCAAGCTTCACATGACAATAAATAAGCAACCACACTCGCAATTTCCCAGAATTGCTTTCTTTCTAGTTATTATTATTATTACCAGTAAGACTCCCTAATCGGGAGATAAGCGACCGTATGTGGCTTATCTCCACAAATAGGGCTAAAATGTGTTTTTCCAAAATCTTCCTGATCCATGTTGATGACATGAGTGTAGACATGCTGTGTAGTGATATTGGTGATTTTAGGGCAAAAACTGTAGGAGCAGTGTCCAAAAATGTGTTTTAAAAATCGGCCTGAAGGTGGCGCTAGAATAGGGCCATGTGAGAAATGAGGGGTGGGGTCTCCGCGTTGCCTTGGCGGACGAATAGGTACCGGCCCCGGCTGTCCGGGACGCTCCTAGCCCGAGTTACGGCATTTTATGTGCGCTGCAGTGGCAGGGGGTCCTCCACTGGGGGCGCCACCACTTTTGCATCCGTTCTGGAGCAGCAGGAGTCGGTGGTCCCCGGGAATTCCCCGTGAGCAGCCCCGTTGGGGTGGTCATTTGGTCATTTTTGCACATTTGGTCATTTTTTACATCTGGGGGTCCCTGGGGCTCCGGGGGTCCTTGGAGGTTGTAGTTTGGCAGGCAAGGAGTGTGTGTGTGTAAAATGTGGCATGGATCGGGTCAACGGGTGCGGAGATATAAGCAGGGAAAAAGTGTGACGTGTGACGTGTGAGCACATTTGGTCATTTTTTACATCTGGGGGTCCCCCAGGGACCTGGGGGTCCCTGGGGCTCCGGGGGTCCTTGGAGGTTGTAGTTTGGCAGTCAAGGAGTGTGTGTGCAAAATTTGGCATGGATGGGGGCAACGGTTGTGGAGATATGAGCAGGGCAAAAGTGTGACTGACTGACTGACGCACAGACAGCCTGTGGAGGTTTTGGTAGTAAATTATTATTATTATTATTATTATTATTGAATGAAAACATAACAGATTGCAGCAGAGAGCAGCCAGTCAACTCAAACAAAAGACAGACTTTAGCACTGCTTCATCACTTTCTCTTTCTTCCTGTTTTCATGGAATTCGACTGTAGCAAAATGGCCAATCTTTATGAAGGTGCTGGAGTACACATGACAGCATGAAGCGCTGCTACCCAAGTGCTCTGGGCGGATTTAAGTGATGCCATCTGCCTACAAGGCATTTGTGAGAAGGATGAAAATGATGCAACTCTGGGTTATTGCTCCCCTCAGTAGATTTCACCTGGTTAGAGATTAAATGTGTTTTATAAAGCTTTGAGTGTCATACAAATACAGTCCAAAGCTCTCTCTGAATCCCCTAATAGGTTCTTGAAACAAATGTACTGATAATTGTCCAATAATGAATGGTTCTAATTGACTTTTTGGGGTCTTTTACCCGAGGCTACACTTTGTTAATAGCCATCGGATTAGTGCCATTAATTATAGTTTTCGTGCCAGATTAAAGTCAATTGCACTGATGGGGATTGTGCCGATAGACCTTTTTTTTTTTCTTCTTTTTTTGTCAAGTGTTGTAATGGAGTAGCTCTGGACTCCCAAACCAACCCCTCTGTCTGCCCATGACTTTGGTCATCTATCTATAAATGCGAGAAGTCTCTGCGTGTGTGTCTGTCTGTCTGTCTGTGTGTGAGTCTGTAATCCGCTTATCTCGAGAACCGTTCGTCCCACCGGCTTCAGATTCGGCACGCGCGTTCCCCGCCGCGGCACGGAGTGCAGTGCCGGGTCCCGACCCGACCCGACGCGCGGTTTTCCCGAACCGGCGCGAAACGTTCGGAATCTCCTTATGCGGGGTTGATTGTTGACATCAGGCTGTTCCGGAGGAAATCGGCGAAAGCTCTGACTCATTGTGACATCACTTCATAAAAGGCTCTGACATCACGTACGCCACATGAGTCAACAAAAAATCTCTGTGATTGTGTATGTATGTATGTAATCCGCGTATCTCGAGAACCGTTCGTCCCACGGGCACGCGCGTTCTCCATATATGGGCATAAAATGAATGCCCCCATATATGGGCATAAAATGGATTGCAGACAGACAGATACAGATATCTCCATATATGGACATAAATGGACAGAGGCAAACAGATGGTCAAAGATCTCCATATATGGGCATAAAATGGACGCAGACAGACAGATACAGATATCTCCATATATGGGCATAAATGGACACAGGCAAACAGATGTTCAAAACGGGTCCTATGACAACAGGTATAATGAGGTTTGCATTAAAGGGGGAACCGGCACTGTGTCTGCAACACAGTTGGAGGCACAGACAGATACTCCATATATGGGCATAAAATGGACGCAGATAGACAGATATCTCCATATATGGGCATAAAATGGACCCAGAACTATAACTGCAGTGATCTCCATATATGGACATAAAATGGACGCCGACAGACAGACAGACAGATACAGATATCTCCATATATGGGCATAAATGGACACAGGCAGACAGATGGTCAAAACGGGTCCTATGAAAACAGGTATAATGGGTTTTGCATTAAAGGGCGGGGCATTCATTCCCTATTTACATTGTTCCGAGTTGGCCAGGTCGCCGACTAGACGCTGGGCCGCCCCAGCTTCTAGTGTTATATAATGTGGTAGAAATGGGCATGGCCTATAAGTGGAGTTGCGGCTTGAAATATTTTGATTGAAGAACTATTTGGTTCAAGAATTATGGTCCAAAGCATGAGGCGGGCTGCTGTAGCACCACCATGAGGCTGATTCCATTTGAAATGTTTGAAGTGCAGCTTCTTCCTTTGCCTACTGGGAGTGTGCGTGTGCAAAGCTTGGTGTTGATCGGTCCAGCGGTGTGCGAGATTAGCTTTCATGTCATTTGGTTCTGCAAATGACATGGGGGGGGAAAACGTGTCTCTACAGAGCGCAGAACTATTGGAGCCAACAGTAAATGCAGCACGACTGGCTGAAATAGAATGTCTGCAATTTCTTCCATTGGTACATCTGTACAAATATGTTACCTGTAGTGTTGCGCTAGCCTTGGAAAAAGTGACCTTTTGGCCCCATTCCTTGTGTGTGTCTATGGAGAACAGTCCTCTGGTTTCACACTGCCAGTCTTCATGTCCGCCCCAAGACTCCAGAGAAGCAGGTCATAGACATGGAAACAAATTATGTGCTAAAAGGGAAGTGCAAATCTATTCAAATATATGGATGGCTTGATGTCTATAGGAGGTCAATTCAAGGCTCCACGTATTCCAATTACTCAAATACTTATAATCTGTGTTCTCTTTATCACGCTTGTAATCTCTGATTTATAGAAGTGATTCTCAACCGGGCCACAGGTGGGCCACCACATATTGATTGATTGATTGATTGATTGATTGATTGATTGATTGATTGAAGACTTTATTAGAAGTTTGCATAGGAAAAGGTACAGTTTCATGACGGTACAGTTCACTGGTACAAGGTCTACTAAAAGGAGATCCTAGAAAAGACTAAGCTTATTTCCACAGAAAACCATTTAAGTATCTCATATAACATTGAATAACAGACGAATAGAACACAGTACTATGCAGTAGATATAGTCAGTAAAACAAATTTTAAATTAAAAACAATTAAAGAACAAAATATAGTAAGTCAATACGAACAGAAATTATATACAAAGAAGGGGGCTGGGCTGGGCTAGTTTTGTTTGAAAGGTCAGGGGAGGGTAGGGCTGGGCTGGGCTAGGTTTGTTTTTACCAGTTGCGAACGGCTGCTGCCTGTAAGTGGTTTTTCAGGGTGATTTTAAAGGATGCTAGTGATCCATACTCCTTAACACCCAAGGGGCCAAACTCGTTCAGTAACGAGATACGGCTACTGGAGGTCGCTGTGCCAAAAGGAGTTAAGGGTTAACTTGGTTACATGCAGCTGCATGCATCCTGTGTTGTCTGTGAAAGACCCTGGTCCATACGTCATAACGTGGCTCGCAGAGAAGCAAAATGGCGCGTCTAGGCTGCATTGATTTCTAAGATAAGGCCTTTATCTATGAATAAGGTGCAAAGAACGCCAGGGAAGCAGAGATCTGATTGTTTTCACGGCGACACTTTACCACGATGGTCGGCCCCGTTTGAATTTTAGTTTCGCGAGCGTTTGTAAACAAATGGATTATCCTCCTCAATCGTCAGTGGACACTCACGTGCACACGCACGAAGCTTCCGAGGCTCTTCAAAATTAAAGCGTAAGTGAACGACGGCAGCAGCAACAGCTAGAAATGTTAGAAACCTTGGCTTCCCATGTGTTAAGACCTTTTGTCAAAACAAACATTTTAAACACATTTTATTTTTGTGTTCAACAAGTGAGAGGACGGCCGTGACCACACAATCACCCTCACTGCTTGATGACTGTTTTGTTTGATCCTTCCAAATGTCTCACAAATAATGTGATAACATGTATCAGAGTCAGTGTACAAGGTAGTGTAACAATTTTTATCAGATGATGGATTTAAAAACACATGAAAATACAGACTTCTTTGGGCAAGATCTTCTATAGCACTCTATGCTTGTTCATTTTCAGATTATGGGTGAAAAGACCATGCATAGTTGAATTCTTCATGTTGTTTGGCTCTTCACCTTAGTTCACTTCACTAAACCAGCGGGCGCCATGTGCATGTGGGAGTTTATCTTGGAGTACTTTGTGGTTTATGTTTACAATATTTCTCAGCAACATTGGTTTATTATTTAGATGTTGTAAATATTAAATGACATGATGTCATCACTTAACTTTGGAGATGGAGTCTTGCTACAGTAAGGGCATGTGTTAGAGATAATAATTCTGGATTTATTGACTTGAGAGAGATGAGAGAGAGAGAGAGACATAAAAACCTGAAGGTTAAATCCGTGAGAAGAACATGACCATTTCAAAACCCTTGAATGGCGTGCCAAGACTGGTGTGAACCATTTGAGAAAATAATCATCTGCTTAAAGCTATACTGTGTAAGTTGCTCACCTAGAGGTCAGTAGCTCTATAGCAAACCGCGGTCGCGTCCGCGTCTTTCGTCCGTTTTTCGCCGCGGACCACCCCCGCGTCTGCCTCCACCTCGCCGAGATCTATCTTTAGAGGGGTCCCTAGTTCCTGTGCGTTCAGGCATTCCGGAGAAACGGACTCCTTCACCGAGTAAATGCTGTTGTTATGTTGAGGCAAGCTACACGGGCGCCTACAAATATGGCCGCCGTATTGTGATAGCGACCCCACTTCAAGATGCGCTGTGATTGGCTGGCAGTGTATAACCCTCGCTGTGATTGGCCGGTAGTGTATGATGACGCAATTTTGCCGCGAAATTCTCCCCCCCTCACGGCTCATAGAAAACATATAAAGAGAAGGCTTCAGAAGCTGAAAATAACGGAGTGGGTGTTCTAAAACTTTAGCGATTTAACAGTTAGGACAATTTTAAGATTTGTTTTATAAAAAAAGTTACATGGTATAACTTTAACTGTTGCAGCCAACAGTAAATGTAGCAGGAATGGCTGGAATTCCTCCCATTGTACATCGGTCGAAACATCTTCCCTGTATTGTGGTCGACTAATTGGCTTTTGATCCCCTTCATTGTTTGTCTATGGCCAAACATTCTTCTCATTTCACAACGCCAGTCTTCATGCCTGCCGAAAGACCTAGAGAAACAGGTGGCGTAATCTATGGGGGCGACTACATTTTTCTGAAAGCAGTATTTGACCTGTCAGGTCGCAGTTACTATCAAAACCTCCACCGGCTGGCTGTCTGTCAGTCAGTCAGTCAGTCAGTCACGTCACGTCACGTCACACTTTTGCCCTACTCATACCGTTGCCCCTATCCATTCCAAACGTTGCACACACACTCCTTGGCTGCCAAACCATAACCTCCACCCCTCATTTCTCACATGGCCCTCTTCTAGCGCCACCATGAGGCCGATTCTTGCAAAACACATTTTTGGACACTGCTCCTACAGATTTTGCCCTAAAATCATGCAAAGCGGTACACAGTATGTCTAGAGTCATATCATCAACATGGATCTGTCACATTTAACGCTACCATCCGACCCATTTTTACATGCGACCTGACGGTCGCTTATCTCCCGATTTAGGGAGTCTTACTGGTGGTTATGTCTGGGTCAGGGTGGTTCACGGACTGACAGAACAACATTACCGACCAGCATTACCCAGTAGGCAACTCTAATATAGGACAGGCCCATCCTGCAAACTTAGGAAGGCAATCGCAGCCAATGAGAAAAATTGAGAACGATACATGTTTATCACAGAGACTCCAGAGATAGTGTGTATGGAGATACTGACACAATCTGTAGGATTAGTAGAGAAAAGTATGTTTTTCGGAGAAAATGCAATGGCAGAAAATCTACTTAGGCGATCAAAGGAATCCAGGAAAAAAAAATTGTTTATTGGTAAACAAAGCCAATGTCAATTCCATACTTTGAAACTAAAGTTAGCGGAACGTTTTCTTTCATTGTTGCCATTTACACAGCCGGTGACGCACAACTGCAGGGCTTGATTGAGCGACAGAGAAACGCTGATATGGGTAGAATTAGGGAGGCTGCAGACACACTGCGTCTCACCTCATGCAAATCAATGGCACCCAGCTGTGAGACACAACAAGCTCGCTACAAAGAGAGCCTACTTAAACACAAGACGTTTCCCTGTGTTTTATTTCACCAGGCGCTCAGCAAATGAGCTCCACAAGCCCAGCACTCGCTGCTATTTTGCATTTGAGATGTAATTATGTGAGGGATAATGCAAGCAGCAAGGGTAAAGGGAAAGGATTCATGTTGAGACCTTAAATGGAACACTAAAATGTTATTTACTTGAATGGGATGCTGAGGTGCGCTGCTGTGCCATATCAAATCAATTTGTTGTTGCTAAGAGACATGCTTGTGAAAGCTTTGTCATTATTGTCACCAAGAAGTTCACAAAGGTTGTAATAGTTAAATAGTTTTAACGTATTCTTTATAAAACAGTCTATATCATTGTAATAATAATACTATAATTATAATAAATTTTATTTGAAACACACTTTATATTTGAAGCAAATCTCAAAGTGCTACATTAAAAGGAGAAACACAATATTTAAGAAGGATGGAGGTGGTCACCTATACACAGCTAATAAAAAGTTGTACAGTGCTTGTTTTAAATGATTTTATTGAGAATAACCCCTTGAGATGTAACATCTCGTTTTCAAGGGGGCCCATAGATTTACAAAATTCATACATTTTTCATACGTTTGGACACAAAACTTTCAGACAGTTCGGACAACATCAACAAAACAAAACAAAAAGTGTATTAGTGCTACCTGTAGCCATACTGTACTGTACATCCTTTTCTTTTTGAAAACCCTTTTTCTCCCCATTTGTGTCATTATGCCAGTTCATACCATCCCCCACACATTTCTGTTGTATCCTGCTGGCTCACCTGCTGGTGAGGAGCCCCTACCCGCCCAACACTCCCTGCTGGCAGGTGCCGTTGGAGTATGTGCTGTGACACACATCACCCTCCCCACCGTGCTGTTGGAGTGTGTGCAGTGACACACATCACCCTCCCCGCCCCGCTTCCCTCCCTCCAACACGGTTTGCATCTACAGTATGCTTGACAAAGTCAGGTGCACTGCAGTGGATTTAGAACGCCCAGACTCTGCGCTGGTGGGCGGGTACTTTACTACTGCGTAGGGCATTCACCAAATATTCGAATATTCGAATATCAAAGTCACTATTCGACGTTGTTCACCGAAGTCGAATATTCGGTTATTTTAATTTATTTATTGTTTTCTCTTTAAAAAATATATAGTTTATAATGCTTGGCTAGATAGGAAGTCATAAGAATGAGTTGTCAATGCCCCTGGTGGATGAATTTGTTAATGCTCTATACCAGGGGTTCTCAAACCTTTTTAGGCCATGACCCCCAAAATAAACATATTTGAACTGGGGACCCCCATGACAAGCACTTGGAATTGTAGGTATTACATTTAATGTGACTCAGTTCCTCAGATAAATATTGTGAAAATAGCAGATCTACATGCTCACAACGCCTCGCGTTGCGAGGCGTTGTGAGCATGTAGATCGGCTATTTTCACAATGTTCGCCTAATTGCTTATTAAATATTTGACAGTTTGGCCAGTCCTGTCGAATATTCGACTATTCGAATACTTTGAGGTTGAATAATTCGAATACTAAAAATCACTATTTGTGAATGCCCTAACCGTCATACATACTTTTAACATACATTTCTAAGGACGTGGTACAGTGCAAATGCACACACGGGCACACACACACACACACACACACACACACACACACACACACACACACACACACACACACACACACACACACACACACACCCCGGCTGCACCATTCAGAACGTTCAAAAATTGCAGTGGTTGAACTTCTGTCTGCAATACATTTCCACCTGTCTGTCACCAGCAGGAGCATTCTGGGAGGAGAGCCCAGAGCTGCAGTTTGTTCCCTCACACACAGGAGCATTCTGGGAGGAGAGCCCAGAGCTGCAGTTTGTTCCCTCACACACATCACTGACTGTGGTTTGTCCACGTGAAACCCAGCGTCCCTACTCCGGGCATGTCATAATAGGCCAACATTCGGCGAAAATTGGAGAACCTTAAATGTCCAGTCAATTAGGTATACAGTATAGGGTTTGAAGGGATAGTTTTCGCATGACGACACAAAGGGCCTGCTTTGTTCAAAAAAATATCCATGAATTCAAGTTTCCCAATGGGTTGAGTAACCGATAGAAAAAGGTCATTTGGGGGGGGAACAGGGGCGGAGCTATAGGGGAAGCAGCCGATGCAGTCGCATTAGGGCCCGGGGGGGGAGGGGGCCCGCCACCGCTCCGGGGAAGAAAAACATAATAAAACAAAAAATAATAATAATAAACCTTTTATTTTTAAATGCTTATCGGATTGAGAAGACACTCTCTATTGCCCCTCTTGACGAGTGCTACTGACCAGTAACACTCCCTAATCGGGAGATAAGCGACCGTAGGTCACTGATCTCCACAAATAGGGCAAAAATGTGTTTTGCCAAAATCTTCCTGATCCATGTTGATGACATGAGTGTAGACATACTGTGTAGTGATTTTCGTGATTTTAGGGCAAAATCTGTAGGAGCAGTGTCCAAAAATGTGTTTTTAAAAATCGGCCTGGAGGTGGCGCTATATGGGAGAGATTCATGTTGATGGGATGAGTGTAGACATACTGTGTACCGATTTGCGTGATTTTAAAAATGTGTTTTGCAAGAATCGGCCTCATGGTGGCGCTAGAAGAGGGCCATGTGAGAAATGAGGGGTGGGGTCTCCGCGCCGGCAAGGCGGACGAATAGGTAGCCGGAGTTACGGCATTTTATGTGAGCTGCAGTGTAGGGGGTCCTCCACTGGGGGTCCTCCACTGGGGGCGCCACCACTTTTGCATCCGTTCTGGAGCACCAGGAGTGGGTGGTCCCCGGGAATTCCCCGTGAGCTGCCCCGTGGGGGTGGTCATTTGGTCAGTTTAGCACATTTGGTCATTTTTTACATCTGGGGGTCCCCCAGGGACCTGGGGGTCCCTGGAGCTCCATTTGGCATGGATCGGGGCAACGGTTGCGGAGATATGAGCAGGGCAAGAGTGTGACGTGTGAGGTGTGACAGACAGACTGACTGACGGACTGACGGACGGACTTACACTTTGTGCAGGGTTTGATAGTAAATGCGACCTACGGTCGCAATTGCCCAATCTGATCAGTTGCTTGAGGACAGCTGTGTCCCGTTTACTTTTAGCGGTAGGCATGAAGAATTTTCTCTCTTCAGCTGTGAGTGAGACCTGCCTTCTTTTTAGGGCTGTTATCGGTTGTTTTTTACAGCATGGCTCTGAAACTAATATCTGATTTCTTTGGTGGGACCGCCACCCAATTAAAAAAGAAAAAGAGTTGTAGGCTACAGAAGCAAGTAGGATATTGTTGATCAGTCCGTGACTCGATCAGAGGAGGATTAGGAACAGAATTTCCACTCAAAGGTAATTAATAGCATTTATACCAGGGGTCTTCAACAGGGGGTCGTCAGACAGAGTTACTACAGGGTGTCCTCCAAATCTTCCAATCCTTTTTATATTAACCACTTGAAACCTAGTGTCCATATTCTGAGAACTGTAGCTGAAATTAGCCGATCTACAAGCTTGTGAGCTTGTAGATCGGCTATTTTCGGCAAACAGGTTTGTTTACAGAGTAAAAGGTCCAGTTTATTAGGTAATGACGGCTCAAGTGGTTAAATACCCGAAACACAAATTGACATGAATCCAAAATACACTGAGGATTGTGCTGTCAAACGATGAAACTATATGGAATCTATGAAAAGGTTGTGGGGGTCCCTGCTTCATCTCTCTCTTAACCAAGGGGTCCTTTTCACCTGAAAACGTTGAAGACCCCTGATTTATACTGTTATATTGTGTTCTGATGGCCGCTGTTGCCTACTGTATTTTATTGTGTTGGCAGCCGCTGTGCTGCGCTGTTTCTGACCCATGTTGAAGGATCAGTTGGTGGTGGTGGTGGTGGTGGTGGGGGGGGGGGGGGGCCTGTGGTGAAAACCTCGCATTGGGGCCTGGTGGGGGGTCGCTACGCTACTGGGGGTGAACTATGCCTTTAAGACAGCGGTTCATATAAAATGCCTGAATAAGAGCTTAGAGCCTGGGAGTCACTTCTTGTAGAATGACCTGTTTAGCCTGGGTCTGGAGGAGGAGGGGGAGGCAGAGCATGTATGCTAGAGGAGTGTGTGTGTGTGTGTGTGTGTGTGTGTGTGTGTGTGTGTGTGTGTGTGTGTGTGTGTGTGTGTGTGTGTGTGTGTGTGTGTGTGTGTGTGTGTGTGTGTGTGTGTGTGTGTGTGTACGCACGTGTGCGTGTGAATGTGCGCGAGGAGGAGGGGATTGCTTGACGATGTGTGAAAAGTGACATTTCACACAACCATATTTAATAGCATGGGTCCGGTGCACCGGTGAGGTCACCAGCCGCTCCCCATATGGAGTGATTTGAGAGCCCCATGCATCCACCAGCCTCTCTGTCCAAAGCATGCTGGTTTAGGGACTGTGTGTTCCTCCTGAGCCCAGCTTATGGTTTGAATTGTTTTAAATGGGAGTGCTGCCAGGGGTTTCGGAGGATGGCAATTGCCAACTCCTAACTTAAGCATTTAACCTGAAACGTCAGGTATTTATATTCATAATTCCTTCACCATTGAATGTTTATTGCAGATTAATCTGATTACATTAACTAATTTGCTGCTATTTTAAACATAGCCTGAACTGTTTTCCTGCCAAATTTTCCTTACCTTCTAACGTGGGCACGTGCACGCATAGTGCACGATCTGTGCGCGACTCATGTAGTAGACGGGTAGACTCGATGACAGCTTTCGAATAAAAAAAAATCCATTGGAATAGAAATATCCCTGCTGTATCCGCCAGTGTTACATAAGAAAACATTGGAAACAGCCATCTGTGCGCTATGGTAACACGTGGACACGTTCGCGCACATAGCAGACGATATGTGCGCAGATCATATGCCAGGCGGGTAGTGGAATCAAACATCTACCAAATAAAAAAAAAACGTGTGAAAAAAGACGATGATATGACCGTGCAGGCTGCTTCCTTGTTTACACTGGAAACCTATGGGAACGGAGCTACGATTGGACCTCAGACCGGATATGGAAACCTAGATCCGGTCCAAACCGGAAATATGACCGGATACAGTTAGAAGGCGGGCCTAAAGAGCCAGAATCGGCTATAATCAGCGATCATACTTTTAATCGTTTCATAATGATTAAAGCTAATTAAATTTCCGGGATCGACGGGCATCGCAGAGTGGTACAGCGGGAAATCTCCGGTTTCGACGGGGATAGCAGGAAATGAGTTAATATAGACGCCTGTTTGATTAATCATGGCCATGCATGGTGAGCTTTAATTTGTTATTGTTGCCATTTCTTTTTTTATTGGTTTTAAGTGATGACTTTTTATTTTGCCACCCTCTAGTTCTTATGAAATGATGCGAAGATTTGCGGCTCATGCGACAACGCTCGACAACGCGCGCCTCCGTCGTCATATCACCCTTGCAGCCCCCGGTGCCCCCACCGTTGCGCTCAGGGTCCCTGGGAAAACCGGGGTCGCGGCTGGAGGACGACTGCACTCCTCCTCCTCCGTGTGCACTTCTCTAGTATTGTAATCATCAGGTCAGATGAGGGCTTGTTTTGTACACAAAAGTCACCTAATTTGTACTGTTTTTCAGCGCAGATTGTCATATGAACTGAATTCTTCAAACTGTATAATGCCTCTGTAGTCTGTCCTATTACAGTGTGTACGCTCTCCCTAATAATTCAGTGTTGCCAGCACATGACCCCAAAAAACAAATTATGCAATCACATAAAACTGCAGACTGTGTCTCTGTGTCTAAATGTCTCTTTCTTGTATCGATAGATGCTGTAGATAGACAGACAGACAGACAGACAGACAGACAGACAGACAGACAGACAGACTGTTATTGCTCTTCTGTTAATGCTTATTGTTTCATAATGCCAACGAAGCCACTTGCCTTTAACTCGTTAAGTACTAAAAACGAAAAATTTTGGTTCTTTTTTTCAATCCAATCCAATATTATTTTTGCTATTTTACTTACCCTGAGCTGCTTGTAGAGACGTGGGTGGTCCTGGCTCGTCCATCGCTTTCCAACGAGCCATTCTACGTGTTCCGATGATTTATTCCATTGAAAATGGTTTAGAATAAAGTTTAGAGCCCCCCAAAAAAAACTCAATCTATGCGCGACGTATCCGAGGTGCCGAAACCGAAGAATTCCGGTTTCTTTAATAAAATTAATTAAATAATCAGGAGGCCTCAACGAAGCCCCCGTCTAAATTTTCATCCAGGCCGAAAACCGCAATTTCCACCGCCCCGTAAACTGGTAACGCCGCCGCATCGCGCCGCCTAATCCAATACATTCTCACATCTTTAGAGCCCTTTTTCTCTGAACTGTGTTCCTATGGAAGCGAAAAAGTTTTTTTTTTGCGGCTAAATAGCCTCAAATCGGGCTTCTAAAAAAATAAAAAGCCTATAGCTAACTGTTAGCTCTCTTCATCCGGGTCATGTTCATAACACTGTTCAACGTGAAATGACAATCCACTTCTGCGTGGTTACCCGTATGTTATAGTGGTGGCCTACGGGGGAATGTCTGGCACTTTAGCGGCCTCTTGTGGCCCTTGGCAGTCATCGTGTTAATGTGTCACCTCACCAATTTTGCTCCAACTTTCTCTCCACGTCATTAACAGATCCACTTTGCTTGTATAATATCAACATGTTCCGAGGAGGATCAGCTTCAATTTGTTGCACTCATAGCAACAAATTGATGATGAATGATGTCATTTTTTACATAGAGGTGAAATGCACTTAATGGTGAGTGAATTTCCCTCGCAGGATCAATAAAGGTCTTATCTTAATGTAGCTGCACACTCGTCGCTTCCATGTCAAGAAAGAAACGTTATTAAGGTAAGATAAAAACAGAAGCAAAACGTTTCGACAGCCACACTGCCTTCCCTCTGGGCGTGAACAGCGATCTATCTCTCTGTCGTCTTTAATCAAGGGTTTTTTTGGCCCCGAAGCTACAAGTGTGCGGTTCTTTGATCTCTCCATGATGTCATTTTGGAGCGTGCACTGTAAAACTGAGCTGCGTTATCCTGACAGCTTGGCTTTATCCTTGTAGCTTACCATGCCATGCGATCAGCGACTACAAAGTATTTAAGCTTTTTTAAAGTCATACTGTGTACCCTTTTCAATTAAACAATAATATTCCACTGGTATGTTTTTCATACATTCTACATGAATTTTTGGACAGACGTTATTAAACACTACTAGTAAGACGCCTCAGGTCACGCCAATTCTTGGCCATCTGGCCAGTGATGTATATCGGACCAGTTACCCATATATGGAGACCCCTGCTACCCATATAAGGAGATCCATATACTGTATATGGAGATATGCTGTGAGAGCCCAAACATGCTTACTCAGTTATTCGTAATGTGAAAGTCCTATGACGTCTATGACATCTGACATCATACCCTTTTATGCCCTCTCTGTAGAACCAGCCGTTGTATGTATCCGATGTGGCCTCCATATATGGGCATTCCCATATGAAGTCCTGTTAGATATATGGGCTTAATATTGATGACATCCGGGAACTCCATATATGGGCATAAAAGGGAATCTGTTAGTGTGACATCACAGTGAAGCCAGAGCGTGATGTCAGAGCGCAAAACCCATTCTGTTAAGAGTGGTTCCCCTGACATCACAATGACATCAGAGCATGATGTCAGAGCGACAAACCCATAGAACCACAGTGTCAGGCGTTATAGACAGAGATACACACATACGGACAAGCTGTGACCGTTCACATCAGAGCCGCCGCTAGGGTAGAGCGAACGGTGCGGTCGCACAGGGCCTCGCGCTAGGCTTTTTTTTTTTTTTTTTTTAACAGAATCCCATTTTTTTACAAATCACTTTCCAGCACAGACCTAAAATCTAGGTTTGCTTACATGATGAATCCGCCTAAATAATCACAGTATGGGGTGTAGTGGTGGAGGGGATCTGGGTTTTGGTCAATTGATTTAGTTTTGTTTTCATATTAAATCTTCACACAAACACCGCAACCTGCAGGACGGGGACCGAGCCTGTCAACCGATGGGCATTTCTCCCAGTCAGCTCTGATTCACATACTAAACTTGCGACCTTTGGTCGCAGTTATTATTTGTCTACAGTCCAACATAGCTAGTCTTTCAGCTCCATGTATTCAACCAGCATAAGGCTCAGGGAGTAAAGAACCATCTCACCTTGCCGGATCAGGCTACAATCTGTGCCTGATGGGAGAATACAAAGGGTGTTGTGGTCACTGGCAAATGGCCTGAGTGTTCTCTTGTTGTAGATATTAGTAAGCTGGGACCATTTCACCACTCCTGCTACCATAATTACACTATGCAGCCTGTTCTTCTTGGCTGAGCTCCGGTTGCCAAACAAGTGTTCAATATTCTGTGCCAACACCGGTTTGTTTTGTATGAAAGGGTTAGGCGCAAATCTATGGGCAAATGGAAAAATCTTCTAACAACAGTTAGAACGCGTAAAGGGTATGGAATGTTATCATTTAGAACAACGTGGATATACACAAGAAAGCCGAAGCTCGTTTCCATTGTGGACCACATGCCGATGTAGATCTGCTATTTGAAGTATTTTAAAATGTTTTTCAAAATAGTAAAAAAAAGGCAAAGAAGTTTCTGGATAAATATAGCTGATAGCTCCAAGTCTCTTCCCTGAAAATAGCTGATCGACAAGATCGCAATATTGTGAACAGTGATGCTAGAAGTCAAGTGGTTTAAAGGGAAAACATTAGTTTATAATGTGAGGCGCCGAGTGTAGCTTTAGATGAAGGAAAAACTACCCATGCTGTTGAGACAGTTTCCCCACTGGGACAGCCTCCGCTGCAGGGAATTAGAAGTGTGGATTTATGAGGAAGTGTGATTATTTAAAGGAATTAAACACACACACACACACACACACACACACACACACACACACACACACACACACACACACACACACACAGTTTACACTCCACCCACTCTGTCAAGGACCTTAAGCACTGTACAAACAACAACTGGCTTTGAATGGTTTAATAAAACACAAGTGTTTACTTATTTCACTGATTGCCTGCATGTATCTGAAGCAGAATGGTGCACCGTTGCACCGTGCAGGCTGTTTACTGATTGCCTGCATGTATCTGAAGCAGAATGGTGCACCGTTGCACCGTGCAGGCTGTTTACTGATTGCCTGCATGTATCTGAAGCAGAATGGTGCACCGTTGCAGCGTGCAGGCTGTTTACTGAAAGGTAAGCTTAGGTAAACTGTATTATCACAGACAGGGAATGCAGAAGTACACTAAACACTCAGAGATGCACACACCACACGCATGCACATGCACATGCACATGCACATGCACATGCACATGCACTTGCACATGCACATGCACTTGCACATGCACATGCACATGCACATGCACTTGCACATGCACTTGCACATGCACATGCACATGCACATGCACATGCACACATACTACCGTACAATGGTGACTTACACCACATTGATTTACCTTTTCATCTCGGCGGATCAAACGGGTTTTACACACAAATGTCAGGGCAGATGTTGTGGGGATGAGTATCTAACCGTTACAAGTGCCACGTTTAAACACTCAATCGAATTCTCCCAGGGGTCTACTATTAAGCCCCCCCTCCAACATCTGGGCTCTTAAAGGGCAATTCCATGCTAAACCATGTTCCCCCCTTAATTTGCCTTTCATCATGATTGTTCCCACCTGGTTTGGTTGGATTTCTGTTATTGTCGCCCCTCTTCATAGATCTCCAGAGTCGTCCCGACCCCATCCTCACAGCGAACATGACGCTAAATATACACAGACAAAAACGCACATTTTTCCGGTTCCAAAGTTACTTTTTTCTTCACGAATCTTCTTTTTAAAGTTCCAAGAGACGAATCGACGAATCCACCAAACGAGGTAGGAGCAATCATGAAAGGCAATCATAAAAGGCAAATTAAGGGGGGAAAATGGTTAAGGCTGGAATTGCCCTTTAAGTGTGGCCTAGTGCATCTGACCTACATCTGGCCTACATCTGGCCTACATCTGACCTACATCTGGCCTACATCTGACCTACATCTGGCCTACATCTGACCTACATCTGACCTACATCTGACCTACATCTGACCTACATCTGACCTACATCTGGCCTACATCTGGCCTACATCTGACCTACATCTGGCCTACATCTGACCTACATCTGGCCTACATCTGACCTACATCTGACCTACATCTGACCTACATCTGACCTACATCTGACCTACATCTGACCTACATCTGGCCTACATCTGGCCTACATCTGACCTACATCTGGCCTACATCTGGCCTACATCTGGCCTACATCTGACCTACATCTGACCTACATCTGACCTACATCTGACCTACATCTGACCTACATCTGACCTACATCTGGCCTACATCTGACCTACATCTGACCTACATCTGGCCTACATCTTGGCACAAAGCGCTCAAAGTTTGTTGTCCGCCCAGGGTCACATTAACATGGCCAAGCTTCACGGGACGCTTAATGAAATTAACTAAAAAATAGCACTGCTCACTTCACACGAGGTGTGATTTTCCCTCTACACCAAATCTCTTGATTTGGTTTGTGGCTATTTGATGGGCAGGCCACGAGCCTTATCAGAGCATGTTTATTGTAATGATGGGTTAATCGATTGTGTTCCAGATGAGATCAATGGAACTTCAAGGTTATAAAGAAAGATTATATTATATTAATTACACTGATGTTATATTATCAATACGATACACGGCCCACAGAGAATCACTGTGCTCTACGGAATGGAAAACCTGAAGAACTCATGGATACAGACTTTCAGAAGTTGTCTGCACAAAATGCGCTTTCATTTCAAATCAATTCAAAAACAGAAACAAAAATAACAAACAACAAATCAATATTATGAGTACTTACAACTATAATTATACACTGTTATACGTAGATTATAATGCATTATGAATATGTTTGTAGGCTTGGGCTTCATAGAAATTCAGCATGTAGTTAATTTAAGCATAGTTTTATCTATTTATTATATATATTTGTAATCTTCCACAGAGACTTGCAAGTAATAATAATAATAATAATGTTTATTGTCCCTGAAGGGATATTTGTCTTCACAAGTCTGTTTAAAAACAACACATGAACTGTACAGGACACGTTTTGAAACCAGTCCAGTAAAACAGACCTCTACACCAACTCTCTTCATCAAAAATAGCCCACAAATAGCTCACACCGTGTCACGCACTGTGAGCTTATAGATCTGCTATTTTTGGTGAACACTCCCCCAGAATAGGGATGTTTGGGTTCATGAGGTTAAAGTTATTTTCAGTCTGTTCTTTTGGAAACAGATTTTCCTCTGTGACATACTGTGTCTTTGGGGGAATGATTTGCATATGGCGTAATATAAGATTCTAAAAATCAAACCTCAGTTCGAAGTGGAGCAGTGAATTTGAGCAGCTATATAGCATATAGCATACACACATATATGCGTGTGTGTGTGTGTGTGTGTGTGTGTGTGTGTGTGTGTGTGTGTGTGTGTGTGTGTGTGTGTGTGTGTGTGTGTGTGTGTCTAGGCTGCGCAACAGTGGTCTTCTCAATCTGTTCCTGTTTTTATAGTTTAAAAATCCATCCTAATGAAACATAACTCTGGCCATGCATCGTTGTGAGGGCGACAGGGCACTACAGAAGGATGGTTGTGAGGGCGACAGGGCACTACAGAAGGATCGTTGTGAGGGCGACAGGGCACTACAGAAGGATCGTTGTGAGGGCGACAGGGCACTACAGAAGGATGGTTGTGAGGGCGACAGGGCACTACAGAAGGATGGTTGTGAGGGCGACAGGGCACTACAGAAGGATCGTTGTGAGGGCGACAGGGCACTACAGAAGGATCGTTGTGAGGGCGACAGGGCACTACTAAAGGATCGTTGTGAGGGCGACAGGGCACTACAGAAGGATCGTTGTGAGGGCGACAGGGCACTACAGAAGGATCGTTGTGAGGGCGACACGGCACTACAAAAGGATCGTTGTGAGGGCGACAGGGCACTACTAAAGGATCGTTGTGAGGGCGACAGGGCACTACAGAAGGATCGTTGTGAGGGCGACAGGGCACTACAGAAGGATCGTTGTGAGGGCGACAGGGCACTACAAAAGGATCGTTGTGAGGGCGACAGGGCACTACAGAAGGATCGTTGTGAGGGCGACAGGGCACTACTAAAGGATCGTTGTGAGGGCGACAGGGCACTACAGAAGGATCGTTGTGAGGGCGACAGGGCACTACAGAAGGATCGTTGTGAGGGCGACAGGGCACTACTAAAGGATCGTTGTGAGGGCGACAGGGCACTACAGAAGGATCGTTGTGAGGGCGACAGGGCACTACAGAAGGATCGTTGTGAGGGCGACAGGGCACTACAGAAGGATCGTTGTGAGGGCGACAGGGCACTACAGAAGGATCGTTGTGAGGGCGACAGGGCACTACTAAAGGATCGTTGTGAGGGCGACAGGGCACTACAGAAGGATCGTTGTGAGGGCGACAGGGCACTACAGAAGGATCGTTGTGAGGGCGACAGGGCACTACAGAAGGATCGTTGTGAGGGCGACAGGGCACTACTAAAGGATCGTTGTGAGGGCGACAGGGCACTACAGAAGGATCGTTGTGAGGGCGACAGGGCACTACTAAAGGATCGTTGTGAGGGCGACAGGGCACTACAGAAGGATCGTTGTGAGGGCGACAGGGCACTACAGAAGGATGGTTGTGAGGGCGACAGGGCACTACAGAAGGATGGTTGTGAGGGCGACACGGCACTACAAAAGGATGGTTGTGAGGGCGACAGGGCACTACAGAAGGATGGTTGTGAGGGCGACAGGGCACTACAGAAGGATCGTTGTGAGGGCGACAGGGCACTACAGAAGGATCGTTGCGAGGGCGACAGGGCACTACAGAAGGATCGTTGCGAGGGCGACAGGGCACTACAGAAGGATCGTTGTGAGGGCGACAGGGCTACAAAAGCAATATTTGGGAAATAATACATTTCAAAAGTGATGCTGGCAGTATAATCCTCTAGTGCTTTTCTACTTTCACCCGAAAGATCACACTGAATTTGTCTTATGAACGCACGCACGCACGCACGCACGCACGCACACACACACACACACACACACACACACACACACACACACACACACACACACACACACACACACACACACACACGCACACATACACATTTTAGCACGGTAAATGAAAACATTTTAACACTCACTTTTTTCTTTTCTCTAATTACAATCTAAAAGATGAACCCTTCTTGTAAAAAAACAAAGTTGTCCTTTAAGTCTAAATGTCAAATTATTCAGAAAGCTAGTATTAAGTGTTTGTGGCAACAGTGCTAGTCATATTTAGCCCCTCTTACCTTACCTTTTATACTCAAGGATTTTGGCGACCCCATCATCTCTCCTCATGTCAGGGTAGCAACACAGCCCAAACTACAACAGGAATGGCACTTGGTCCAGACTTGTAACCTGTTTAGCACTACTATTCTCAGTGTTACAGGGTTGCAACTCTACTTGGACATTTGGACTGCTTTTTTTCATGTACACCAAATCTCTTTGCCAGAAATAGCCGATCTATAGAGCATCGCAGTGAGGTCCCTGAAGTAAACTGTCCATTCATTTACACCATAGGGGATTTCATTATCAGCCATTAAATCTAAACAATTCAACGAACACTTACCAGTAGGCTTGTGGTTGTAAAATGGTTCTATGCTCCTGTAGAACCCCCGAGTATACATGCAATCACTCTAGTTTTAGTAAAACATGTTTTAATAAAAGATCGCACGGAGACGAACTACATTACCCATACGGCTATAAGAATGTACATCCGGTCACATCGACGTCTCTGATTGGTTGAGCTCGCGGCTACCTCGGAAATAGCTACTGCCCCCTGTCTGCCCGGCAGATTAATGCACTTCATGTTAACTCTGTGAGCGACACTTTCTTTTACAAATATGATGCGCTATTCTAAAGATGAAGATGAGGATAAGAGCGGCCTCAGAGATGAAAATCACTAACATGTCAGGCCATATCCTGGACTGGAAAACTAAACTGAGTGTGGTTTATGGCATATATTTAAGGAAATAAATGTCATTAGCAATGCTTTGTGGGAAAGACACCAGGAGCTTCCAGCCAGCAAATTGGTACTGTGGGAGCCAACACATGGGCACCGGTCGCGAGGACGTCCCACAAAAACATACGTGGACGTACTCAAGGAAGACGTAGGGACACAGAACACCAATGAGCTGGCCAGATGTATGGAGAACCGAGATGACTGGAAACAACGATGGAGGGCTCGTCTGAGGACGACCTAGATAGATTGTAGTTTCTGCAGTTTTGACAAAAATGATGTACACAGTGTTGTCTTTTTTTCAGCTTTCTAATTAATCGTTGCATGCAAAAAATAGTGTTTATTGTCATGATCAGATTCCTCACAAGCCGGGGTGGCTTTTTCCGAGGCTTAAAAGACGTTTAAATAAAATAATACTTCATGAAATGTTTATGGATGAAATGCATGGGGAAAACACTTCCGGGACCCTAGTGAGGATGTGGGCGGGGCTTAAACTGTGATGCCCTATAAGCTCACTACCCGTCTAAACGTGACGTGTGACTAATGTTCCCCCAGAATGGATGCTGGGGTTCATCTGGTTAAACCACAATTAACCAGACGAGACAAAGCCAGAAGAAAATGAGTTCTGGGAGCGACGCCAAGAGACAGAAGACACAAGTCATTACCATGCAGAATGGGAAGATAATTATTTTTTCATCATGTCGAATGGAAAATGTATTTGTCTCATCCAGTAAGAATTTGCACCGCAATAGCAAAGAAAGGGAACTTTCTGCCAAACAACAAATCATTTGGCAAGATTTTTTCAGCTGACAGTGAACGGAGAAAGAACTCATCAAATCTAGCACGAGAGAAGTCTGTTTTCACAAACACTGTGTGTAAACGAGTGCCACATTCTTGCTAAATATATTCAGAAAGGAGGAGATATTCAAGGATGCATTGCTTTCCAAAGGCAAGTCCTGTTTTAATAGCAGGACTGAAAGCATGGATGTCATTGACGGCCTTCAGGAGGACAGTGACGCACAGATGTCACAGAGGGACTTGGAGGCACAGATGAAAAAGGATATCAAATCCTGTGTGCTTTTCTCCCTCTAGTTGGACAAGTCAGCAGACATCTGTGCATTTTCACAAGAATGGTATTGGATGACAGAGTACAGCATCTTGCAATGAGCCTGGTGTACAAGATATACCACTAAGATACCCAATGTACCTGAAAAAATACTTTGAAAACGTTAAGGATGTCCACAATTACAACAACAGAGGCCGCGCCACAGATCACGTTCAAAAGTCAAATCAAACAAAGGGTCAAACTTGTTCTCCTGCTATACCACCAAAATGTGGAACGCCTTACCGAAGGCCTTAAAGGAGTGTAAATCCCTAACATCCTTTAAAATCGCCCTGAAAAACACTTACAGGCGGCAGCCGCTCGTAACTGGTAAAAACAAAACTACCTGACAAATTATTGAAGATAGATCTTCTTTCCTAATATGTGAATTTATTAATGCGATGTAAAATATTCAAATTAATATTATATCACTTCAACTTCTAGACTACAATTTAATCCCACTTTAACTCATTCCCTGCCAGGCCCGATAGTCCCGAGATTATTCCAATGTCTTTCCCCGCCAGGCCCGATAGTCCCGAGAATTTAAAAAAAAAAAAAAAAAAAAAAAAAAAAAAATCAAAATTTTTTTTTTTCAAATTTTTTTTGACCCCCAAAAATGGAGTAGGCATGATAGCAATCGCGAAATTGCATGTTTAACCCCCATAGCAACCCCATCTTTCAAGCATGGCAGCCATTTTGGCAGCCATCTTTGTTAAACATAGTGGCTGTTATCTCATGAATGCCTGAACGGATTTCCATTCGGATTTTTTTGTTTGAAAGCTGTGAGCAATGTGAACACACGTGGTGCATTATCTAGGCATGGGTGTGCATGATCCGTGCACACCCAATTACATGGAAGTCTATGGAGACGAATGGCAGGTGGGAGTACGGAGGTATGTTAAAATGGCGGTCAATGTGTTAAATGACTTCATTACTTTCCACTTAACACTTTCTTTAAATTACTTTCCCCGCGAGTCAATTGAAGAATATGTCAGAATGATATTCTTCCCTGTGGCCTTTTCTGCAGTAATGGATCTTTACCCGACTTAAGGCTTCCATGGTCTCATTAAAAACTGTATTTAAATGAAAATAAAAAAGCTAATTGGAAGTAAAATGGAAGCAAAACAACATTGTTGATACCAGGTGTCCCTGGGCCAACCGCCTGTTGGCCTGGCAGGCAGTTCATGCAACAGAAATCATACAGTGATTCACCAATGATGAACCCTCACTGCGCTGCAGCTAGACCAGGGGTTCCCAAACTTTTTTTGTCTCAGGGCACCCCATACATTTTGTTTTAAGATCCGAGGCACCCCTACATTATAATTTTCACTCCCAGCACCTTATATTTATAGCATATCGTCGTTGTCCGGTGGAAACCTTGTCCAAACCATTCGTTTTGTATTTATCATCGATAAAATGTACTAGTGAAAATAGCAGATCTACAAGCACACGATCGGATGTTTTCACTAGTTTTGTGCGACGGTCTTGTATGATGAAGCAGGGCAAAAGACATGAGGAGATACGAGGTTTCTGCCCGACAGTGACGATATTTTTGTGATTATGTTGCGAAGAAAGCGTTGAGATAACAGCCATTCTGGTTAGAACTGACTGAAAATAACTTTGTACTTCAAGTTTAAAATTATACTAAATAATATTTTAAATATTAATTCCACAATTCCAAATATTATCAAATTATCTCGTGGCACCCCTGGACTGCCGCCACGGCAGGGTGCCCCGTCACCCCAGGGTGCCCCGTCACCCACTTTGAAAACCCCTGAGCTAGACAATAGCTTGTGCCAAAAGTGGTGGTGAGGCTTCAGACTGAGTTCAGAGTCACCAATGAAAATCAAACAAACAGAAGGATGGATGGTACAATCTGCTGTTGAGACGTCTCTTTTTCCTCACTTGAACAGAATGTTTATAGAGTAGGCCTAGCAAAGTCCTCCTTCATTCCCTGGTGAATGACCATCTTAACACATCAAATGCCATGCATTTGTCGCTCCATTCACTCATAACATCCGCCA
>NC_137824.1:59200646-59309621 GCF_963921795.1 Nannobrachium achirus | reverse complement strand
CCTCTTATCTATCTTTTCTTACGTCTCTGTAACTTTGTAAATAACTGTATACTGCTGTGCTTCTACTGGACAACTGAATTTCCCCCTTGGGATAATAAAGGTATCTATCTATCTATCTAGGTTTTTCCAAAACATGTAGAAGGATTATTTGAAATATTCAAAGACTTGCACAGATTTTCACGATTTTTCAAAATAGCAGATCTACAAGCTTGCAGCGCTGCACTCGGTGCCGTGCTGTGAGCTTGTAGATCTGCTATTTTTCAGTAGTTAAAGGACCACAGGGCCCAGAATTTGGTGCGACACCGACACCCCTGTGTGGGCCGTTCTGTCTGTGACGTCAGTTACTGGAGCATGGATCATCCGTGCTCATAGCGCTTTGCACCGCTCAAACATTAACAACTTGGGAGCCAAACTCGTTCAGTAACGAGACAAAGCCACTGGAGGTCACTGTGCCAAAAATGAGTCATCTCGTTGAGAGACGAGACAAAGGGTTAACTTGGTTACATGCAGCTGCATCCGTTCTGTGTACCCTGTGAAAGACCCTGGTCCATACGTCATACCGTGGCTCGCAGAGAAACAAAATGGAGGATCTAGGCTACATACACTTCCATTCTATGCTGAAACATAAAAACAGCTTTATCTATGAATAAGGTGCAAAGAACGCCAGGGAAGCAGAGATCTGCCTGTTTTCACGGCGACACTTTACCGCGATGGTCGGCCCCGGTTTGGATTTTAGTTTCGCGAGCGTTTGTAAACAAATGGATCTTCTTCCTCAATCGTCAGCGGACACTCACGTGCACACGCACAAGGCTTCCGAGGCTCTTCAAAATTAAAGCGTAAGTGAACGACGGCAGCAGCAACAGCTAGAAATGTTAGAAACCTTGGCTTCCCATGTGTTAAGAGACTTGGAAAATCCTCAAGGACTATGAAGACTGTGTTATTATTGCAGCAACAAGGGGCTTACAATGGGCCTTATTGGCATGCAGTGCTCATCTGGGGAAAAAGACGTGCATGGAATATTTAATGTGAGCGAGACAGATGTGTTTCTTGTGTTACCGTTGTCATGCAGATTTATGGCCCAAGGTTACCTATAAGTGATCATGCTGATAGCACATACTGTAGACCCATAGAAAAATAAAAAATAAAACAATCTGTCAATCTATGCTAATTTAATCTAATCAAAAGACAACAACGACACATTGTAGGAGGGCGGGAAGGGTATTGTGAAATATGCAATACTGCACAGCACACACAGTATACATACATTCTAGATTCTATTCAATTCAATTCAATCTTTATTTCAGACCCAAGGGAGATCCATATCACAATAAAAAAACACAATATAATAAAAATAAAAAATAAATAAACCAGTAAGAGGCCCTGAGGGCAAGGTTGTGCATCAATGAAGTCAAAGACCACATGAGACTGACACAATATATCCATATATGGGCATTCCCAGATGAGCTTAACACATGGGAAGCCAAGGTTTCTAACATTTCTAGCTGTAGCTGTTGCCGCCGTTCACTTACGCTTTATTTTGAAGAGCCTCGGAAGCTTTGTGCGTGTGCACAGTGAGTGTCCACTGACGATTGAGGAAGATAATCCATTTGTTTACAAACGCTCGCGAAACTAAAATCCAAACCGGGGCCGACCATCGCGGTAAAGTGTCGCCGTGAAAACAATCAGATCTCTGCTTCCCTGGCGTTCTTTGCACCTTATTCAGAGATAAAGCCCTTTTTATGTTTCAGCATAGAATAGGAGTCAATGCAGCCTAGATGCTCCATTTTGTTTCTGTGCGAGCCACGTTATGACGTATGGACCAGGGTCTTTCACAGACAACACAACATACACGCAGCTGCACGCTGCACAGTTAACCCCTTGTCTCGTTCCTCAACGAGACAACGGATTTTTGGCACAGCGACCTCCAGTGGCCGTATCTCGTTACTGAACGAGTTTGGCTCCTTGGGTGTTAATATTGATTACATCTCGATATATGGGCATAAAAGGGACAAGGACAGAATTCATTTGGAAGTGTGACTTGCGTTGAAAGAAATAGCAGATCTACAAGCCTGCAGCGTGGCACTCGGTGCCGTGCTGTGAGCTTGTATCCCTAGCTTGTAACTCTAGTAACCCTAGTAGGCCTAACTCAGTCCCACTTTTTTTGGTAGTAACCCTAGTAACTCAGTCCCACTTTCCCCCCCTGTGACGCCGCTGTTGTGTAGCACAGCAGAGCAGGTGGCCCCCCAACATTTACAAACATCTGGCTTTCACTGGAGCTTCTTGGATCTCTCAGTAGCAGCCTCATACATACTGTACAAGGTTATTAGGTTGTGTTGGTCGTTTCTGAGTATTCTGCTTTGTTTAACAATGACAGTGAGATACTTGTTGCACTAACTAGCATTGACTGTTACAGTCTCTTTTTGTAAGTCACTTTATGTACATATACTTATATATTATTCACCCCCTCTATTGATGCACCTTCTCTGTATTGGTACTGTACTGCTCTTTTTTCCCTCTTATCTATCTTTTTTCTTACTTCTCTGTAAATTTGTAAATAACTGTATACTGCTATGCTACAACTGGACAACTGAATATTTCCCCCTTGGGATAATAAAGGTATCTATCTATCTATCTATCTATCTATCTATCTATCTATCTATCTATCTATCTATCTATCTATCTATCTATCTATCTATCTATCTATCTATCTACAAGGCCACTGTAAGTCGTCTGATACTGGCTTGTTCGTAGCGACACCTTATAGGTGGGCAGTATACAACAGGTGGGCAGTATACAACGGTGTACAGACAGATTTAAAGAGTGAAATCTTCAGCGGTACTGACACAGCATGTTTCCTTGAGCATACAGCTTTGGACAGCTGTCTTTATATGTCCTTGTCATCAGAGAGGTCATTTGAGATTATATGGCCCAAATATTAATCTCACTGCAAACACTAAGGACAGTGCCAGAGAGATAGGAGTCAGGAAAGGTTACCGTCTGTCTTCCCTGCTTTGGAGAGACAGCCGCTGACGCCCGCGTCCACGTCCATTGACGCGTCCACGGCCGCGTCCACGGAAAAAATGTGGACGCGGGGCCACGTCCATGGGCGCAAACGGCCGGCCGTTCGCGTCCATGGACGCGTCAATGGACGTGGACGCGGGCGTCAACGGCTCTTGCTGGAGCTTTGGACAATAATCATCTTACTCATTTTAGCATTGTATATGGTATTATATACTAAATATTGGACATTTCTTTTCTTTAATGTTTTTGCCTGACTGCAAGTCATCCTATAATAGTCAATGTACCTGACTGATGGTGCTCAAACCATCCCAACATATTAGATACAGTTATCTTACAACTAGAGTTACAGGAGAAACAGCTGACACACGAGAGCAGAAAAAGCAAACAAGATTGTGATCAGTCAAATAACAAACCTTGACTCAATAAAATAACTGCAGTACTGTAGTATATAATTATGGGTTTTCAAGAACGCCCTGTGATGTTTTGAGGATTGTTTGGTTTTTGTTTGGTTTTTTGACACGCAGCAAAGGTCGTCTGGATCGGGATTAAAACCCGCAACACGTTGTCAGGTATCAGAGCCTATGTGGTATGCACCAGGACCGCTAGGCCAGCAGACGCCCCGATTGTTTATTATTTGGTCCCCAAATGCAATGTACGATACTGTGTACCGCTTTGCGTGATTTTAGGGCAAAATCTGCAGGAGCAGTGTCCAAAAATGTGTTTGAAAAAATCGGCCTGATGGTGGTGCTAAATGGGACAGATCCATGTTGATGACAGGACTCTAGAAATGGGTTCCGTTTTGCGTGATTTTAGGGCAAAATGTAGAGGAGTGGTGTCCAAAAATGTGTTTTGCAAGAATCATGGCGCTAGAACAGGGGCATGTGAGAAATGAGGGGTGGAGATTGTGGTTTGGCAGCCAAGGAGTGTGTGGATAGGGGCAACAGTGGCGGGGATATGAGTAGGGGAAAAGTGCGAAGTGACGGACAGACAGACAGACCGACAGCCGGTGGAGGTTTTGATAGTAACTGCGACCTGTCGGTCGCAATCAAACGTGATGCGAACTCTGCCAATCCATGAAACTGACCTGCTGAGGGGTTTAGGTTGGCATAACAGGGAATCTCCCAAACACATGCAGATTTGTTCGTCGCATCCTCTGCAGAATCATTGCGTACTCCACCCACGAACAGACAGATACAGATGTTTGTGGTTCTTCTGGTCTCAACAACCGTTGGTCCATCCAAGCTCTCTCTCTCTGCAATGCACACCCCTGGTTCATCTGCGGCCAAAAACACAGCAAGTTTGAAGTCAAGCGGTCGGCCGTGCCCTTGTTATGCTAGGTGTAACACAGCCCAAAATATCAAAATTTACCCCCTGCCAAAGTAGCCCACTTTAACCCCAGTATAGTTTGTCCAGGCGTATATTTTGGGCTTTTACACCAGCATGCGCACACACACTGTACACACGCACACGCGCGCACACGCACACACGCAAACACTCACACATTTTGCGGATTTATATATAGAAAGTTATCTGCAACAGAGCAGAAAGCCTGCAACACTCCTAATTAGATAAAGTCTATTTGGTGCACGGCTCAAAATAACAAGAGACACAGAAGAAGTTGCCAGCACTCAAGGAATCTCCTTTTCACATGTTTTATTTACCTCTATGGACAGGAGCAAACGTACGCGTTTCAACCTTAGTCTTCGTCAGTGTTGTCAATCGCCTTAGGTTGCTGACGAAGACTAAGGTGGAAACGTGTATGTTTGCTCCTGTCCATTGAGGTAAATAAAACATGTGAAAAGGAGATTGATTCCTTGAGTACTGGCAACTTCTTCTGTGTCTCATGAATTTATACATAGAAAATGACCTAATCCCTTTTTTATATATACCAGGCCAGACAGAGACTTCGTTGGCCAGGTCGGCGACCTGGCCAACTCGGAACAATGTAAATAGGGAATGAATGCCCCGCCCTTTAATGCAAACCCCATTATACCTGTTTGACCATCTGTCTGCCTGTGTCCATTTATGCCCATATATGGAGATATCTGTATCTGTCTGTCTGTCTGTCTGTCTGTCGGCGTCCATTTTATGTCCATATATGGAGATCACTGCAGTTATAGTTCTGGGTCCATTTTATGCCCATAAATGGAGATATCTGTCTATCTGCGTCCATTTTATGCCCATATATGGAGTATCTGTCTGTGCCTCCAACTGTGTTGCAGACACAGTGCCGGTTTCCCCTTTAATGCAAACCTCATTATACCTGTTGTCATAGGACCCGTTTTGAACATCTGTTTGCCTGTGTCCATTTATGCCCATATATGGAGATATCTGTATCTTTCTGTCTGCGTCCATTTTATGCCCATATATGGAGATCTTTGACCATCTGTTTGCCTGTGTCCATTTATGTCCATATATGGAGATATCTGTCTATCTGCGTCCATTTTATGCCCATATATGGAGTATCTGTCTGTGCCTCCAACTGTGTTGCAGACACAGTGCCGGTTCCCCCTTTAATGCAAACCTCATTATACCTGTTGTCATAGGACCCGTTTTGAACATCTGTTTGCCTGTGTCCATTTATGCCCATATATGGAGATATCTGTATCTGTCTGTCTGTGTCCATTTTATGCCCATATATGGAGATCTTTGACCATCTGTTTGCCTGTGTCCATTTATGTCCATATATGGAGATATCTGTATCTGTCTGTCTGCAATCCATTTTATGCCCATATATGGGTCTGTCTGCAATCCATTTTATGCCCATATATGGGGGCATTCATTTTATGCCCATGTCTGTCTGCGTCCATTTTATGCCCATATATGGAGATCTTTGACCATCTGTTTGCCTGTGTCCATTTATGTCCATATATGGAGATATCTGTATCTGTCTGTCTGCAATCCATTTTATGCCCATATATGGGTCTGTCTGCAATCCATTTTATGCCCATATATGGGGGCATTCATTTTATGCCCATATATGGAGAACGCGCGTGCCCGTGGGACGAACGGTTCTCGAGATACGCGGATTACATACATACATACACACTCACAGAGATTTTTTGTTGACTCATGTGGCGTACGTGATGTCAGAGCCTTTTATGAAGTGATGTCACAATGAGTCAGAGCTTTCGCCGATTTCCTCCGAAACAGCCTGATGTCAACAATCAACCCCGCATAAGGAGATTCCGAACGTTTCGCGCCGGTTCGGGAAAACCGCGCGTCGGGTCGGGTCGAGACCCGGCACTGCACTCCGTGCCGCGGCGGGGAACGCGCGTGCCGAATCTGAAGCCGGTGGGACGAACGGTTCTCGAGATACGCGGATTACAGACACACAGACACACAGACAGACAGAGACTTCTCGCATTTATAGATAGATTATGTTTGATTATGTAATGAATATGGCTGCATTAGGAGCCAAGAGAAAAAACAACTCGATCAAAAACCCGATGATCATATTTTAACTCATTCTGAGCCCAGGACATTAACGGATTAGGGGGTCCAGAGTGCCCCCTCCCGGCCCCATTAACGGCCGCTGTCTTATTTTGAAGGCCAGAAGTCTAGACCGGAAGTACTTCTGGTCTGACGTCATCGGATCGTGCGCCGGAACCGATGCGTGTCCACGTGGAGTTGTGTAATGGCCGACCGGGAGCTTTTATAACTGCGTAAAATAAGCGAGCATCTGCCTCCATCCTAGCTTCTAAAGTGTAGTTTTGAGATAATGGACATTAAAGATGAGATCGGCCGTCCACCTCAATGTTATGGGATGACTATTGTGTGCTCGTGGAGCCGTGATGATGACAAATCAGCGCGGATTTCGTCTCCGGAGCGTCGGCCATTGTACTAGGTATTTTTACTCGCCGTTACAGTAATATATTACTTTTCCCGCGACATCGCGTGGATGGCACTATAGATACTCTATTACTTTTCCCGCGACATCGCGGGGTTGGCTTTTAATGAGTTAAGACAAAACCCGGAAAACTCAAAACAAAATTTGAGTAAGCTGTTAGTGACATGTAGCTCACTGGCGTCCTTCAAAACTGCCCTGAAAACTCACCTTTCAGGGGGCCAGAGAAGGAGGTAGTTATCACTGCTCCCATAGACAGGCCAGAAGTGACCCCCCCCCCCCCCTTACCTTAGCCCCACCCCCTTGTTTCCCCTATCCTGTATATATAGTGTTTTTATAACTGCGATATTATTGAATGTTTTCTTTGCTTGCTATTTATTATGTCCATGAATTGAATACCGAGGGCTTCCAACGTAAAAAATACCGTAGAAGGTCTTATTTGGGATGTTCCTTTTAGGCAGGGTGTTTAACTGTACTTGTACTGTTCTCCATTTTTGTCTAATAAAATAATCAATCAATCAAAATGAGCAGCATGATTTAGATTGTAGCGTATACAGTGGAAAAGGATGACCTCAAGCTAAAAAAAACGACACGTTCAATTGCAACGTTGTGAAGTCTTTTCCCATACTGTCAGTGTGAGGGTGACCTTTCAGCGGGCAGATAGTGAGAGGCAGGCAACAAATGAAGATGCCCCGACACAAAGGTCATGTGCTTCTTTTAAAAGGACATCAGGGAGAAGCATCTCTATAGCTGTGGTCATCGACTCAGGGAGCCAGGGAGTCTGAATAACAACCATGCCTCTTTCTCTTGCTCAGCCAAATGCTTGCGGGGTAACCTATTGTAATAATAATTATTTTGTTCTGAAAGCTTCGACGGCACAGATGGAAGAGGTGCCATGAAGGCTGAGACCTTTTTCAAAGGGTGTGTGTGTGCGT
The DNA here is from genome assembly GCF_963921795.1 of Nannobrachium achirus. NCBI lineage: Eukaryota > Metazoa > Chordata > Actinopteri > Myctophiformes > Myctophidae > Nannobrachium > Nannobrachium achirus. The sequence continues at coordinate 59,301,818 of NC_137824.1, read as the reverse complement.
GCGCTTGCGGGCGCGCATGTGTGGGAGTGGGGTATTGACGTGATTCCGTCTGACAACTGACAGTGATTTGCTGGTTCAGGAACCCACAACAATAACTGAATGGCGCCCTTTGAAAGAGGAATGTGTGAAAGGGTGATATCTTTAGCACTTTGTTCCCATAGTAGCCTACATACAAGGTTGTGCAGTGCGTCTTTAAAAAAGTCACTAAACCACTTAAACCACAGTTTTATACTTCGTTGTACGATGGTGTCACACAGCAAAATAGCAGATCTATGAGCATGGCTATTTTCACCATAGTAAAATGTTTTAGATCTATCTATCTATCTTATCTATCTTATCTATCCATCCATCCATCCATCCATCCATCCATCCATCCATCCAAATGGACGATTGACAAGGACTTCCTTCCTAACTTAGACTGACGGAACTATAGCTGTATTGACTTTGACCTCTAAGGACCTTCCAGGGAGGGTGCTCATGTGCGTCTGGCTGTGACACGCTTCCTAGTTTCTTCTTCTTTGAGCTGTTTTGTTTTTTTCGCACTGATTTTTGACATTGCACTATTAGGTTGTGTTGGTAGTTTCTGAGTATTTTGCTTTGTTTAACAATGACAGTGAGATACTTGTTGCACTAACTAGCATTGACTGCTATGGTCTCTTTGGACTCTGGATCTCCGTGGACACTGTACTATTTTGATAGTTGTGCCCTAAGACACTTCATGTATATATATATTATATATGTATATATTATTCACCCCCCTCTTTTGATGCACCTTCTCTTTACTGTTACAGTACTGTTCTTGTTTCTTCCTACCTTTTTCTTACTTCTCTGTAACTTTGTAAATAACTGTATACTGCTGTGCTACCACTGGGCAACTGAGTTTCCCCCTTGGGATAATAAAGGTATCTATCTATCTATTTATTAATTAGGGGTGCAACAATACTGAACCGAGCCGGTGTACAGAACCTAATGGCCCTGTCCCGAACCGAACAGCCCATACCACATTAACACATTTCTTACATTTTTTGGGGTGTGGCCACATAAAAACATAATTTTAACTCTTTCTGTTCACTTTTTCTGAGAAAATCTTCCCCTTAGTACAATCATAATACCTGATTATCATGTTTTAGGGGGGAGACACCCCATCTTTAAAATGAACTGAACATGTTTTCCGGTGTGGCGCGATGCAGTAGTCAGACGTGTGTGAAACCACTCTCTTAGATTTACAACAATATCTCCCTAAATTACCCCATAATTCCTATACACTCCAAGGAATAAATACATGGGAGAAGGAGATTAACTGTTAAAATCAACGGAGGTGAGCCTGAACAACATTAAAACACGCCTTTAAGACTGATTAGTGCTAGTGTAAAATAAACTGAACATTTTGAAAATATTTTCAAATATTTATTTTTTATTTACATTTTTTACTGTACCAAAACCAAACCGAAACCGTGAGCCAAAAAAGGTTCGAACCAAACTGTGTGCTATCTATCTATCTATCTATCTATCTCATTTAGGCCTAGAATTATTGAATGCTTTAGCAATTGAAAAACAGCAGATCTACAAGCTCACAGCGCGGCACCGAGTGCCACCGAGACTAACTGAGCTCCAGTTAAGTGAAAAGGACATTTTCTTTGACGATGGCTGGCCAGATTGCTGACATAGAAACATAGGGTTTTTCCAAAAATCTTAGAAGGAATCAAAAGGCACTTATAGAATGGGGTCAAAAATAGCAGATCTACAAGCTCACAGCGCGGCACGTGAACTTGTATATCTGCTATTTTTCAATAGTTAAAGCATAAAATAATGATACACCATAATGTGTACCCGTTCTGGACATGTTAGGGAAGGCTCCTCTGCCTCGATGTAGCATCGTCTAGTTCCAGCTTCACAGTGATGAGTGCAGGGTACAGTCAGAGAGGATGGTGTTTCTGGTCATAAGGAGCAGTGATGAGTGGTACAGTCAGGTACACGCACATGAGCACTCTTCCTGGACGGTCCTTAAAGGTCAAAGTCAATACAGCAATAGTTCCTTAGAGGTCAAAGTCAATACAGCAATAGTTCCTTAGAGGTCAAAGTCAATACAGCAATAGTTCCTTAGAGGTCAAAGTCAATACAGCAATGGTTCCGTCAGTCTAAGTTAGGAAGGGAGACCTTTTCAAGGTGGTGTTTCTGGTCATAAGGAGCAGTGATGAGTGCAGGGTACAGTCAGAGAGGAGGTGGTGTTTCTGGTCATAAGGAGCAGTGATGAGTGCAGGGTGCAGTCAGAGAGGAGGTGGTGTTTCTGGTCATAAGGAGCAGTGATGAGTGCAGGGTACAGTCAGAGAGGAGGTGGTGTTTCTGGTCATAAGGAGCAGTGATGAGTGCAGGGTGCAGTCAGAGAGGAGGTGGTGTTTCTGGTCATAAGGAGCAGTGATGAGTGTAGGGTACAGTCAGAGAGGAGGTGGTGTTTCTGGTCATAAGGAGCAGTGATGAGTGCAGGGTGCAGTCAGAGAGGAGGTGGTGTTTCTGGTCATAAGGAGCAGTGATGAGTGCAGGGTACAGTCAGAGGGGAGGTGGTGTTTCTGGTCATAAGGAGCAGTGATGAGTGCAGGGTACAGTCAGAGAGGAGGTGGTGTTTCTTCATAAGGAGCAGTGATGAGTGCAGGGTGCAGTCAGAGAGGAGGTGGTGTTTCTGGTCATAAGGAGCAGTGATGAGTGCAGGGTGCAGTCAGAGAGGAGGTGGTGTTTCTGGTCATAAGGAGCAGTGATGAGTGCAGGGTACAGTCAGAGAGGAGGTGGTGTTTCTTCATAAGGAGCAGTGATGAGTGCAGGGTGCAGTCAGAGAGGAGGTGGTGTTTCTGGTCATAAGGAGCAGTGATGAGTGCAGGGTACAGTCAGAGAGGAGGTGGTGTTTCTGGTCATAAGGAGCAGTGATGAGTGCAGGGTACAGTCAGAGAGGAGGTGGTGTTTCTGGTCATAAGGAGCAGTGATGAGTGCAGGGTACAGTCAGAGGGGAGGTGGTGTTTCTGGTCATAAGGAGCAGTGATGAGTGCAGGGTACAGTCAGAGAGGAGGTGGTGTTTCTGGTCATAAGGAGCAGTGATGAGTGCAGGGTGCAGTCAGAGGGAGGTGGTGTTTCTGGTCATAAGGAGCAGTGATGAGTGCAGGGTACAGTCAGAGAGGAGGTGGTGTTTCTGGTCATAAGGAGCAGTGATGAGTGCAGGGTGCAGTCAGAGAGGAGGTGGTGTTTCTTCATAAGGAGCAGTGATGAGTGCAGGGTGCAGTCAGAGGGAGGTGGTGTTTCTGGTCATAAGGAGCAGTGATGAGTGCAGGGTGCAGTCAGAGAGGAGGTGGTGTTTCTGGTCATAAGGAGCAGTGATGAGTGCAGGGTACAGTCAGAGAGGAGGTGGTGTTTCTGGTCATAAGGAGCAGTGATGAGTGCAGGGTACAGTCAGAGAGGAGGTGGTGTTTCTGGTCATAAGGAGCAGTGATGAGTGCAGGGTACAGTCAGAGGGAGGTGGTGTTTCTGGTCATAAGGAGCAGTGATGAGTGCAGGGTACAGTCAGAGAGGAGGTGGTGTTTCTGGTCATAAGGAGCAGTGATGAGTGCAGGGTGCAGTCAGAGAGGAGGTGGTGTTTCTTCATAAGGAGCAGTGATGAGTGCAGGGTGCAGTCAGAGGGAGGTGGTGTTTCTGGTCATAAGGAGCAGTGATGAGTGCAGGGTGCAGTCAGAGAGGAGGTGGTGTTTCTGGTCATAAGGAGCAGTGATGAGTGCAGGGTACAGTCAGAGAGGAGGTGGTGTTTCTGGTCATAAGGAGCAGTGATGAGTGCAGGGTACAGTCAGAGAGGAGGTGGTGTTTCTGGTCATAAGGAGCAGTGATGAGTGCAGGGTGCAGTCAGAGGGGAGGTGGTGTTTCTGGTCATAAGGAGCAGTGATGAGTGCAGGGTGCAGTCAGAGAGGAGGTGGTGTTTCTGGTCATAAGGAGCAGTGATGAGTGCAGGGTGCAGTCAGAGGGAGGTGGTGTTTCTGGTCATAAGGAGCAGTGATGAGTGCAGGGTACAGTCAGAGAGGAGGTGGTGTTTCTGGTCATAAGGAGCAGTGATGAGTGCAGGGTACAGTCAGAGAGGAGGTGGTGTTTCTGGTCATAAGGAGCAGTGATGAGTGCAGGGTGCAGTCAGAGAGGAGGTGGTGTTTCTGGTCATAAGGAGCAGTGATGAGTGCAGGGTACAGTCAGAGGGGAGGTGGTGTTTCTGGTCATAAGGAGCAGTGATGAGTGCAGGGTACAGTCAGAGAGGAGGTGGTGTTTCTGGTCATAAGGAGCAGTGATGAGTGCAGGGTGCAGTCAGAGAGGAGGTGGTGTTTCTGGTCATAAGGAGCAGTGATGAGTGCAGGGTACAGTCAGAGGGGAGGTGGTGTTTCTGGTCATAAGGAGCAGTGATGAGTGCAGGGTACAGTCAGAGAGGAGGTGGTGTTTCTGGTCATAAGGAGCAGTGATGAGTGCAGGGTACAGTCAGAGAGGAGGTGGTGTTTCTGGTCATAAGGAGCAGTGATGAGTGCAGGGTACAGTCAGAGAGGAGGTGGTGTTTCTGGTCATAAGGAGCAGTGATGAGTGTAGGGTACAGTCAGAGGGAGGTGGTGTTTCTGGTCATAAGGAGCAGTGATGAGTGCAGGGTACAGTCAGAGAGGAGGTGGTGTTTCTGGTCATAAGGAGCAGTGATGAGTGCAGGGTGCAGTCAGAGAGGAGGTGGTGTTTCTGGTCATAAGGAGCAGTGATGAGTGCAGGGTACAGTCAGAGGGGAGGTGGTGTTTCTGGTCATAAGGAGCAGTGATGAGTGCAGGGTACAGTCAGAGAGGAGGTGGTGTTTCTTCATAAGGAGCAGTGATGAGTGCAGGTTGCAGTCAGAGAGGAGGTGGTGTTTCTGGTCATAAGGAGCAGTGATGAGTGCAGGGTGCAGTCAGAGAGGAGGTGGTGTTTCTGGTCATAAGGAGCAGTGATGAGTGCAGGGTACAGTCAGAGAGGAGGTGGTGTTTCTTCATAAGGAGCAGTGATGAGTGCAGGGTGCAGTCAGAGAGGAGGTGGTGTTTCTGGTCATAAGGAGCAGTGATGAGTGCAGGGTACAGTCAGAGAGGAGGTGGTGTTTCTGGTCATAAGGAGCAGTGATGAGTGCAGGGTACAGTCAGAGAGGAGGTGGTGTTTCTGGTCATAAGGAGCAGTGATGAGTGCAGGGTACAGTCAGAGGGGAGGTGGTGTTTCTGGTCATAAGGAGCAGTGATGAGTGCAGGGTACAGTCAGAGAGGAGGTGGTGTTTCTGGTCATAAGGAGCAGTGATGAGTGCAGGGTGCAGTCAGAGAGGAGGTGGTGTTTCTTCATAAGGAGCAGTGATGAGTGCAGGGTGCAGTCAGAGGGAGGTGGTGTTTCTGGTCATAAGGAGCAGTGATGAGTGCAGGGTGCAGTCAGAGAGGAGGTGGTGTTTCTGGTCATAAGGAGCAGTGATGAGTGCAGGGTACAGTCAGAGAGGAGGTGGTGTTTCTGGTCATAAGGAGCAGTGATGAGTGCAGGGTACAGTCAGAGAGGAGGTGGTGTTTCTGGTCATAAGGAGCAGTGATGAGTGCAGGGTGCAGTCAGAGGGAGGTGGTGTTTCTGGTCATAAGGAGCAGTGATGAGTGCAGGGTACAGTCAGAGAGGAGGTGGTGTTTCTGGTCATAAGGAGCAGTGATGAGTGCAGGGTGCAGTCAGAGATGAGGTGGTGTTTCTGGTCATAAGGAGCAGTGATGAGTGCAGGGTGCAGTCAGAGAGGAGGTGGTGTTTCTTCATAAGGAGCAGTGATGAGTGCAGGGTGCAGTCAGAGGGAGGTGGTGTTTCTGGTCATAAGGAGCAGTGATGAGTGCAGGGTGCAGTCAGAGAGGAGGTGGTGTTTCTGGTCATAAGGAGCAGTGATGAGTGCAGGGTACAGTCAGAGAGGAGGTGGTGTTTCTGGTCATAAGGAGCAGTGATGAGTGCAGGGTACAGTCAGAGAGGAGGTGGTGTTTCTGGTCATAAGGAGCAGTGATGAGTGCAGGGTACAGTCAGAGAGGAGGTGGTGTTTCTGGTCATAAGGAGCAGTGATGAGTGCAGGGTACAGTCAGAGAGGAGGTGGTGTTTCTTCATAAGGAGCAGTGATGAGTGCAGGGTACAGTCAGAGAGGAGGTGGTGTTTCTGGTCATAAGGAGCAGTGATGAGTGCAGGGTACAGTCAGAGAGGAGGTGGTGTTTCTGGTCATAAGGAGCAGTGATGAGTGCAGGGTACAGTCAGAGAGGAGGTGGTGTTTCTGGTCATAAGGAGCAGTGATGAGTGCAGGGTACAGTCAGAGAGGAGGTGGTGTTTCTGGTCATAAGGAGCAGTGATGAGTGCAGGGTGCAGTCAGAGGGAGGTGGTGTTTCTGGTCATAAGGAGCAGTGATGAGTGCAGGGTACAGTCAGAGAGGAGGTGGTGTTTCTGGTCATAAGGAGCAGTGATGAGTGCAGGGTGCAGTCAGAGGGAGGTGGTGTTTCTGGTCATAAGGAGCAGTGATGAGTGCAGGGTACAGTCAGAGAGGAGGTGGTGTTTCTGGTCATAAGGAGCAGTGATGAGTGCAGGGTACAGTCAGAGAGGAGGTGGTGTTTCTGGTCATAAGGAGCAGTGATGAGTGCAGGGTGCAGTCAGAGAGGAGGTGGTGTTTCTGGTCATAAGGAGCAGTGATGAGTGCAGGGTACAGTCAGAGAGGAGGTGGTGTTTCTGGTCATAAGGAGCAGTGATGAGTGCAGGGTACAGTCAGAGAGGAGGTGGTGTTTCTGGTCATAAGGAGCAGTGATGAGTGCAGGGTGCAGTCAGAGGGAGGTGGTGTTTCTGGTCATAAGGAGCAGTGATGAGTGCAGGGTACAGTCAGAGAGGAGGTGGTGTTTCTGGTCATAAGGAGCAGTGATGAGTGCAGGGTGCAGTCAGAGGGAGGTGGTGTTTCTGGTCATAAGGAGCAGTGATGAGTGCAGGGTACAGTCACAGAGGAGGTGGTGTTTCTGGTCATAAGGAGCAGTGATGAGTGCAGGGTACAGTCAGAGAGGAGGTGGTGTTTCTGGTCATAAGGAGCAGTGATGAGTGCAGGGTGCAGTCAGAGAGGAGGTGGTGTTTCTGGTCATAAGGAGCAGTGATGAGTGCAGGGTACAGTCAGAGAGGAGGTGGTGTTTCTTCATAAGGAGCAGTGATGAGTGCAGGGTGCAGTCAGAGAGGAGGTGGTGTTTCTGGTCATAAGGAGCAGTGATGAGTGCAGGGTACAGTCAGAGGGAGGTGGTGTTTCTGGTCATAAGGAGCAGTGATGAGTGCAGGGTACAGTCAGAGAGGAGGTGGTGTTTCTGGTCATAAGGAGCAGTGATGAGTGCAGGGTGCAGTCAGAGAGGAGGTGGTGTTTCTGGTCATAAGGAGCAGTGATGAGTGCAGGGTACAGTCAGAGAGGAGGTGGTGTTTCTGGTCATAAGGAGCAGTGATGAGTGCAGGGTACAGTCAGAGAGGAGGTGGTGTTTCTGGTCATAAGGAGCAGTGATGAGTGCAGGGTGCAGTCAGAGAGGAGGTGGTGTTTCTGGTCATAAGGAGCAGTGATGAGTGCAGGGTGCAGTCAGAGAGGAGGTGGTGTTTCTGGTCATAAGGAGCAGTGATGAGTGCAGGGTACAGTCAGAGAGGAGGTGGTGTTTCTGGTCATAAGGAGCAGTGATGAGTGCAGGGTACAGTCAGAGAGGAGGTGGTGTTTCTGGTCATAAGGAGCAGTGATGAGTGCAGGGTACAGTCAGAGAGGAGGTGGTGTTTCTGGTCATAAGGAGCAGTGATGAGTGCAGGGTACAGTCAGAGAGGAGGTGGTGTTTCTTCATAAGGAGCAGTGATGAGTGCAGGGTACAGTCAGAGAGGAGGTGGTGTTTCTGGTCATAAGGAGCAGTGATGAGTGCAGGGTGCAGTCAGAGAGGAGGTGGTGTTTCTGGTCATAAGGAGCAGTGATGAGTGCAGGGTACAGTCAGAGAGGAGGTGGTGTTTCTGGTCATAAGGAGCAGTGATGAGTGCAGGGTACAGTCAGAGAGGAGGTGGTGTTTCTGGTCATAAGGAGCAGTGATGAGTGCAGGGTACAGTCAGAGAGGAGGTGGTGTTTCTGGTCATAAGGAGCAGTGATGAGTGCAGGGTACAGTCAGAGAGGAGGTGGTGTTTCTGGTCATAAGGAGCAGTGATGAGTGCAGGGTACAGTCAGAGAGGAGGTGGTGTTTCTGGTCATAAGGAGCAGTGATGAGTGCAGGGTACAGTCAGAGAGGAGGTGGTGTTTCTGGTCATAAGGAGCAGTGATGAGTGCAGGGTACAGTCAGAGAGGAGGTGGTGTTTCTGGTCATAAGGAGCAGTGATGAGTGCAGGGTACAGTCAGAGAGGAGGTGGTGTTTCTGGTCATAAGGAGCAGTGATGAGTGCAGGGTACAGTCAGAGAGGAGGTGGTGTTTCTTCATAAGGAGCAGTGATGAGTGCAGGGTACAGTCAGAGGGGAGGTGGTGTTTCTGGTCATAAGGAGCAGTGATGAGTGCAGGGTGCAGTCAGAGAGGAGGTGGTGTTTCTGGTCATAAGGAGCAGTGATGAGTGCAGGGTGCAGTCAGAGGGAGGTGGTGTTTCTGGTCATAAGGAGCAGTGATGAGTGCAGGGTACAGTCAGAGAGGAGGTGGTGTTTCTGGTCATAAGGAGCAGTGATGAGTGCAGGGTACAGTCAGAGAGGAGGTGGTGTTTCTGGTCATAAGGAGCAGTGATGAGTGCAGGGTACAGTCAGAGAGGAGGTGGTGTTTCTTCATAAGGAGCAGTGATGAGTGCAGGGTACAGTCAGAGGGGAGGTGGTGTTTCTGGTCATAAGGAGCAGTGATGAGTGCAGGGTGCAGTCAGAGAGGAGGTGGTGTTTCTGGTCATAAGGAGCAGTGATGAGTGCAGGGTACAGTCAGAGAGGAGGTGGTGTTTCTGGTCATAAGGAGCAGTGATGAGTGCAGGGTACAGTCAGAGAGGAGGTGGTGTTTCTGGTCATAAGGAGCAGTGATGAGTGCAGGGTACAGTCAGAGAGGAGGTGGTGTTTCTTCATAAGGAGCAGTGATGAGTGCAGGGTACAGTCAGAGAGGAGGTGGTGTTTCTGGTCATAAGGAGCAGTGATGAGTGCAGGGTACAGTCAGAGAGGAGGTGGTGTTTCTGGTCATAAGGAGCAGTGATGAGTGCAGGGTGCAGTCAGAGAGGAGGTGGTGTTTCTGGTCATAAGGAGCAGTGATGAGTGCAGGGTACAGTCAGAGAGGAGGTGGTGTTTCTTCATAAGGAGCAGTGATGAGTGCAGGGTGCAGTCAGAGAGGAGGTGGTGTTTCTGGTCATAAGGAGCAGTGATGAGTGCAGGGTGCAGTCAGAGAGGAGGTGGTGTTTCTGGTCATAAGGAGCAGTGATGAGTGCAGGGTACAGTCAGAGAGGAGGTGGTGTTTCTGGTCATAAGGAGCAGTGATGAGTGCAGGGTACAGTCAGAGGGGAGGTGGTGTTTCTGGTCATAAGGAGCAGTGATGAGTGCAGGGTACAGTCAGAGAGGAGGTGGTGTTTCTGGTCATAAGGAGCAGTGATGAGTAGAGATGGACATCGGTATCGGCCGGTATCGAAAATCGGCCGGTATTATATAAAATCGGCCTCAATCGGTGACCGGCCGGTCCTAACGTAATTTCCGGTTTTCCACCGATCAAAAATGACACGCATTCGCAGTACGCAACATGTGGCTCAACGCGCGCTGACCAAAACAAAGCAGCAGCGAAGCTAACGCTAACAGACTCATGAAGAAAACATGTCGCAGATTTGGACTTTTCACTGTGTGCCAGGATGATCCAAAACTCGCTCTTTGCATTGATATTACCTGTTCGCTCAAATAAATAACTCCATCTCATTACAGTACATCTGAACAAAAGCAACGATGCGAGCTGAACGGGGCTGTAGTGTTCCGTCTATCTCTCTCGCTCTCTCTCCCCGTCCCTCCCTCCCTCCACACACACTCTGACTCTCACACCCACAACGAACAGCAGAGCAGTGGTGGCTGGCTGCGTGAGTTTAGTCGAAAACAGCTGATCTACAAGGCATACAAACTCACATCATGCTAAAGAATGGCCAGATTAATGCACACGCTTTATGTGCTGAAGCACAGGGGACCATGCTATTCCCGAAAAAGTGCTGAAATCTATAGCAAAGGCTGCCGAAGAAGCGCTAAAAATGTCCGTGAAGCGTCTATTTTATTTTCCGTGCGAATCGTCTATTTTACGTGCTATCAACAGTGATTTTCCGATGTTTCCTCCCTGTTGGTAGCCAGCCACACATATCCCAAATATTGCGCTACATAAATGCATGTAATCATGAGCAGCATGAGTGTCCACTGTAGCCTGCTTGTTTAGCGTCCTGTGCTAATATAAACACTTCTCTGGGTCTGATCACCCAATGTTGCCAGGTTTTGTTTTTGAGAGAGAAACAAGCAACCAGGGGGGTTGCTTGTTGATACTAATGACCAGAGTTGGGTGTAACGTGTTACAAAGTAACGCGTTACTGTAATAATACTACTTTTTTCGGTAACGAGTAGTGTAACGGTACTACTCCTCCGAAATAATAATAACACTACAAATACTGCCTGGTCGCGTTACTCGCTACTCGCTACTTTCGTGCCTGCAGTTTCTGCTTCTGCCTTCAGCAGGAACCGATTGTAAACATCATCACTTGTCTTTTAAAACATTGGAACTGCCATTTCTCTAAAATAACTAACCAAAGAAGAGGTAATCAAACACATTTGATTGTCAGCTCAGCAGCAGGTCACGGTGACACTGTGGCAATCAAGCCGCAGCCAGCAGCCAGCAGCCACCCGACATTTGATAACCATCGCATATAGATTAATACAAGGGACTAAAAACAGCAAACCCCCCAAATACGGATATTTATAATATCAAGCAAAGAAATGAGTTACCTTTTGCCCATGAGAGAAAGGGAGAGAGAGAGAAAAGAGAAAAAAAGAGTGGCACGGCAGCGCATCACGAGGTGCGCAAAGCCGACGTTTGAATCACAGCCTAGATTAATATCCTACACGTGACAAGATACATTAAAACCCCCAAATAGTGAGTATTAAATATCCAGCGAGCCACAAGAATGAATTAGCCTACTGGAAATGTACGGTAGGCTGAGAGAGAGAGGGAAAAAGAGCACCTCACCTTTGCTCTGAGACTCTGACATGAGCTGATGATGACGGACAATTAATAATTCCTTATGCAAAACCATCGCTGTTATGTTGCTTTTTTAAGCAAATGGGAAGTTTTCCGCTGCTAGAATTAGTTTGACATTGTTTTAGTGCTTCTGCTGCACACGGAGTCATCTCATTGTAGTTCCATCACTTTCGCCCGCTACAGTAGGGTAGAGTGGGGGAATAGGCCCCCCCCTGGGGTAATAAGCCCCCGAGCTGTATTTGACTACAGAACTACCTACTTACTAATACAAATTATAATAATTACTATGACCTGCTGCGCTCTGTGGGGGGAGAATCTCCGCCAGGTCATGTCCACCCCTGGACTGGAAAATTCATAGGAGCCAAATGGAATGAAATCTGCTTAAACTGACTGACATATGGATACAGAACTACAGTATAGGCTATATAATGTCAGGTGGAAACCTTGTATGTCCATAAATAAATGAATAAACTCATATGTGAGCTAAATAAGGCCACAGGGGCTCAGAAATAATTTAATTATTATAATTTTGATTAATTATTATAACTTTGTATTATTACTATTATTATTATTATTATTAGACTCATTCAAATGACCACCAGTGAGCCCTGCTCACTTCATTGAACAACATAACTGTATTGTATTAGATATTATAATAATATATAATAAATATTTAATACATCTAATATATGTTGCCAATGCATCTCAGGCTTTTTTATGGAGTAACGCAAAAGTAGTGTAACGAGTAGTGTAACGAGTTACTTTCTCCAGGAAGTAATGAAGTAGTGTAAGGCACTACTTTTTTCAGAGGTAATATGTAATATGTAGTGCACTACTTTTTGGAGTAACGGATCCCAACTCTGCTAATGACAGTATAAAAACAGAAAGGATTGCCAAGCCAATTTCACCAGCATATTAATAACAATGATAATAATAATAGTTAAATAGCACCAGCTTTCATTTTTCAAGTACAAACATTGCACTAGATTGAGTTCAAGTTTTATTTTCTTAAGTTAACTCAGTGCTGCTTAAAAAATTGTTGATTGTGACATTGAAAGTCAACTATTCCAGTGTTTAACTGGGGTACTACGAGTACCCCTGGTGATACCCAGAGGTACTGCATGGGATACTGAAGAAATTACATGGTAGAATACCAGCCAACTGAGATGTGTTTTTGAATTTTGTTGATCAGTTGATGATTGGTTGTTGATTACTAGTTATTGACATGAAAACTGACTGAATCTTATTGTCAGTGTTGAAAATAAATCTGCTCAGGATGCACTGTTTGAAACTCACTCCATTTCTTATTTGTGATGTTATATTGTTGAACAGGGGTGTTATGCATATAGCCTACCATAGTTGTGGTTTTAATTGCAGTTATATAAGCAAAATGTTGTCTGGGAAAGGGAGTACTTGGATAAAAAAATCATGGAAAGGGTACTCAAGCCAAAAAATATATGGTGTATTGTATAATTATTGTTCTTTCTTAGATAGAAAATCGGTATCGCAAAAATCGGTATCGGCAGATCAGAATTTAATAAAACCGGAAATCGGAATCGGCCAAGAATTTTGCAATCGGTCCATCTCTAGTGATGAGTGCAGGGTACAGTCAGAGAGGGAGAGTGCTCATGTGCGTCTTGCGGTGACACGCTTCCTAGTTTCTTCTTCTCTGAGCAGTTTTTTTGGTTTTTTTCGCACTGATTTTTGACATTGCACTATGAGGTTGTGTTGGTAGTTTCTGAGTATTTTGCTTTGTTTAACAATGACAGTGAGATACTTGTTGCACTAACTAGCATTGACTGCTACGGTCTCTTTTTGTAAGACACTTTATGTATATATATACTTATATACTTATATCTTTTTTCTTACTTCTCTGTAACTTTGTAAAAAACTGTATACTGCTGTGCTACAACTGGACAACTGAATTTCCCCCCTGGGATAATAAAGGTATCTATCTATCTATAGAGAGGGGATGTGGTGTTTCTTGTCATAAGGAGCCATCATGCTGAAGCCGTGTTGGACAGACTGTGACTGACAGGGAGCGATGGCTTGGATTAGAACAAGGACAAAGGTCTTCACATCAGACTTAACGCCTGACCGAGGGCTGCGGAGGGCAGGAGACTGTCATGTTTGATTTGGACTTGAGAAATCCCTCTCTTTGTGTGCGTGCATGCATTTGTATGTGCGTGCATGCGTGCGTACGTGTGTGCATCAGGACATAAATAAATGATTAAAATGTGTGTGTGTGTGTGTGTGTGTGTGTGTGTGTGTGTGTGTGTGTGTGTGTGTGTGTGTGTGTGTGTGCGTGTGCGTGTGCGTGTGCGTGCGTGCGCGTGTGCGTGTGTGTGTGTGTGTGATAACATACCCATGCATGTGTACACACCTGTACTGTGCATCATTGCTGTAGGGAAGAAACCTGGTACCATATCGTTGTTGTCGGGTGAAAACCTTGTATGTCCAAAACCGTTCGTTTTGCATTTTTCATTTTAAAAATGATTTAAACTAGTGAAAACAGCAGATCTACAAGCACACAACGCCTCGCGGTGCGAGGCGTTGTGTGCTTGTAAATCTGCTGTTTTCACTACTTTTGTGCGACGGCCTTGTGCGATGAAGCAGGGCTTTACTTTGCGAAAGAACGTACACATTTTAAACTTGGAGATACGAGGTTTCCAACTGACAAAGACGATATAGCATGTCCAAAACCACTCCTTTTCAGGAGTAAACAAGTTCGGGGAATTTAGTCACAAGCTTTTAATACTTTTTAGTATTTACAAAACCTGCTCACATAGATCTATAATGCTACTAGCCTACTACTAGTACTTTTGCACGACATAAGGACAATGTATAAAGCATGGCATTAATTCATGAAAAAAGGCATGAATAGATGCGTGTCTTCGTTTGTCTTGCACACAATAACATCATTTACAATCATGTGCAATAATTACACACTTGGCGGGACATTTCTCAATCTCCCACATTTACAGCACGCGGCACAAAGATTAGCACATACGAAGAACAGCAAATATCATTAGCATGTACAGAAGCATGGACGTATCATAGTAGTATAATAGTGGCAGAGGACACTGAAAATAGATTTTCTTTCAAAGCGCTGGCTTTTCAGATTCGTCACGACTTTCCCCTTACTGTGCCGTTCTTTGTCATTATTAATTAAGAGAATCACAAAGGGTGATCGAGTGCCACTGTCAAGGTTGTTCTAATATGTACAGTAGAATATGACAGAGCTCTGTCGCTTTTTGTCCAATTTAATTACTTCACACTGCCATTTCACAACCCTGTACTGTATGTTAAAGAATAATTGTAATTCCATATTATATACCCTATGGCTTTGTTGAATATACTGCACTGTTGCTAATCGGAATGCCTATGGTGTAAATGTGGTTGATACATCCTACTGTAGCCTATAATTATGCTGTCAACATGACCAGTGCATGTAAAATGCGGTAGCTGTGGAAATTGTTCCTGTGCTTTGTCAGACCTTTGGATCCCCATGCATTTCAGGGTGAGAGGCTGCATGGACACTGGTTGGGGAGAGAGTGGGTTGCAGATAACCTGATGTCTCAACATGGGCAATATAAATGGAAATGCATTTTGAGTTTTATTTTAATATATACGCAGATATTCAGCAGCGGAGGCGCACAAAGCTAGGGCGTGCGTGCATAATGTTTCTTTGTGTGAGTCAACTTCTGTATTATCACCATACAGAAGTTGAGCACATTTCCATTTTTAATTATGAATTGAATACTGACTCACTGCATGGTTCTTTTAGACCAGGGGTCTTCAACGTTTTCAGGTTTTCAAGGACCCCTTAGTTGAGAGAGAGATGAAGCGGGGACCCCCCACAACCTTAGATTCCATATAGTTTCATTGTTTGACAGCACAATCATCAGTGTATTTTTGATTCATGTCAATTTGTGTTTTCAGATATTTAACCACTTGAACCGTCAACACTTAAACTTAAACTTGACCTTTCCCCTCTACATCAAAGCTCTTTCCTGAAAATAGCTGATCTACAAGCTCGTTGTGAGCTTGTATATCTGCTATTTTTGGCTAAAGTTCTCTAATATGGACGGAGTCAAGTAGTTAATAGAAAGAAAGAAAGAAAAAAGAGAAAAAAAGTTTCTATCACACAAAGATTTTGGAGGAGCCCCTTTAGTAACTCTGAGGACCCTCTAGGGGTCCCGGACCCCCTGTTGAAGACCCCTGTTTTAGACTGAGTCGACTCTCAGTGTTACTTGCAGAGGACCTGTCTTTCACATGTTTCGCTACAGCTGAGATTCCTCTGACACCCTTGGCCTGTTTGTGGTGTGGAATCTGTGATCTTCTCCCGGCCAGGGTCGTCTGAATACTGACCTCTTTCAGGCTGTGGGCCCAATGAGGCCTCATTAAAATGGCTTGTGGAGAAAGGGAGTCCACACAAAGCCATAACCCTTTCCCTCTATTATCTAAACATCAAAAGACACGCTCCCTTCTACACACCTTCTACACCACTCACATCATGAACTGTAACATGGCTGCCATGCCGGATGGTCAGCTTTTATATCTAATGTGCTTCTTTACCAGTTGCATTGACTTGAGGCATGCATTCCTTGGTGCCTAATGGAATGGAACCTTGACCTGCAAAAGGGATATTGTCTGTTAATGTCTATTAATGTCTAATCTAATATCCCTTTGAACTAGACAAGACACCAAGCCTGTGATGCCCTGTGTTATTACTGTTCTCTGTTTATTTTAGAGAACTCTCTCTCTCTCTCTCTCTCTCTCTCTCTCTCTCTCTCTCTCTCTCTCTCTCTCTCTCTCTCTCTCTCTCTCTCTCTCTCTATCTCTCTCTCTCTCTCTCTCTGACAGTGGAAAGCCATTGGTTTCTATGCTGCGCGAATGAAGCTTTTTTTGGCCGTTGTACGGATGCTGCCATCATTGTAGAAATCAACGTTCATTGGTAGAAATGATACCATCTCGAATGCTATAGCACCTTTATCCATCACTTATAACATTGTAATATTATTCGGGTTCATTCATTTCTAATCTGCGGAGCAACGGTTGAAGATGTTTCGCCAATTTTTTGGAGTTACATCATAGGATGGTAATTTAACAACCCAAATGCTATGTAACCTTTCCCATGTATTACCTGTGATTCTGTAATGCTGCGTTCACAACGGCAGCTATATATTCATTTTTAATGGAAGCCAGCGACGTACAAAGCGTTGCCCGATGTTAGAGGTCTCAAATTCTGCCCGAACCCGACCATACCCGAACCCGACCCGACATTTAGGCTAGAGTAGGGCCTAAAATGTATGCTATATAGTCGGCCCGGGTAGGGCCTCGGGCTCTTTGAAAAAAGACAATATATTTTTGTATTGTATTGTATTTTATTAATATTAAGGCCCATTCCCACTGCGCCAGATAAACAGATACAAAATATCTGTTTCCATTCAAGTGGATGGCCTTAAAGGAGTAGTTCACCCCCAAAATGACTTTTTTTCTATTGATTACTCATGCCATGGAGAGTAGAGTTCAATAATATTTTTTGTTTTTTGTCACATTCCTAAGACAAAAATTTGATTTGAGTAAATTTACCCCCATTGATTCCGGATGGTGACCCGTTTCGAAACGGGTCACCATCCGGAATGATTTATTGTTATCATATTTTTGTCTTAGGAATGTGACAAAAACCAAAAAATATTATTGAACTCTACTCTCCATGGCATGAGTAATCAATAGAAAAAAAGTCATTTTGGGGGTGAACTACTCCTTTAAGGGGAGCAAATGCTAATTTAGTGCAAATTTGTCTTAAAGCGCCTAATTTTGCACAGATGTATCCCAGGGCTTGCTCTAATGATTTAGCTAGTGCGCCCGAGTTTGCGACCTTCGGGGTCGCCACAGCGGCCGAATCAAGTTGGGCTCCCATCGACATCGATTTTTTTCTGGGTATTTAAGTAGGATGTGAGGGGTCTAACGAGGGGTTTGTCATGATGCTGAATCCATTGCAAGCATTTGTTTTGCACAAAAAACATTCCTTGGGCTACAAATGGCCCCAGAAAACGATAGTTTATTCATCACTTTTCATCACTAATCACAGTTTTGTGGGCATTTTCTGGGGGCACTTGATTTGGCCGCTGTGGTGACCCCGAAGGTCGCCGACTCGGGCGCCCTAGCTAAATCATTAGAGCAAGCCCTGGGATACATCTGTGCAAAATTTGGCGCTTTAAGACAAATTTGCACGAAATTAGCATTTGCTCCCCTTAACCCATACAGGGCCAGATTTCCAAAATATGAATATGAATGTGCGCTTATAACGCCAGGAAATAGCTATTTTGTATCCCCGCAGACCACCTTAACCAGACCACCTTAACGAATGCACGTTCAGCATACCATACCACCAGATGACCACTAGAGACCACCATACACCATACACTGACATGGTCCCATGTTAAGCCTGTTTAAATCCACATAACAGGATGAGACGCTGACTTGGTCCTCATTGACTTAACATGGACGGGCCGCCGGTCACCATTTCAGCTCAATACTGTTCAATTCGTGCTTGATCGTCTCAAACCACCATTGGTATGGGCATCGGGACGTATATAGATGCCACACAGAAAGTTTCAGAATCAAAATCCGACCTAGTGAAGCTACGTGAGGGTCGGATGGTTGCATTGAGGCTAACGCTAGCAGAGGCCTGTTGTCAACAGGAAGCCCTGGTTTAAAGGTGACGTCATAATCGTATCCTTTTTTTTCACGGTTTACGTGTGGACATTAGCTGAGGTAAGCTAACCATTTCGCTCCGTCTATAAACACATATTAAAAGCTTAAACAATGCTTTTATATAAAAGTCGCTCCGAGTCGCTCGGCACCAAACGCCATAGTGAACTAGTCGCTCGTAAAGTCGCCCGGCGCTAACTGAGTTAAGGCCCCACACTATATCTTACCATCCACTTGAATGGAGACCGTTGAGAACTCTAGTTTGTAGCTACTACAAAATCTACAAAGCCAAGTTGAGTTGGCTTCAACTGCAGTTTACAAAGGTATCTTTTCAGTCAAACACAGTTTGATCCCTGCATTTTGTCAGATGTGCAAAAACTGACAAGCTTTGTGTGCAAGGGCCTTTACATATCCTAACTCCAAGACAAGTTCCTATGTGCTTTTGTGGGAACGTACTGTTAAATAAAATGGATTGTGATTTCTTGTGTGCGTATAAAGCAGACAACTAGTAGACAAACTTAACATCAAAGTTGTGCAATGAAAACCCAAGCTTTCATGTCCCGCTACACAACTCTGTTCCAAACCATGATTCCCCTAACCTGAGAACTGAGCCCTTCTCACAGGAGAATAAGCACCAGTGATTGTAGGTTTTGTTGTGTTGTTTACTCTGACCAAGGAGACAGCGTTGCGTTGGAGAACCGTTTGATGTGAGGACGAGCTGATGATTTGAACAGGGAGTTTCCGTCTCCCGGCCGTCCCCTACGACTCCATCCCTGCCTCGAGTGAGCCAGGAAATCCTCCTGTCTAACAGCGGGACACAACATTTTAATTAACCCATTTAGGCCTAGGATTATTTAATGCTTCAACTATTGAAAAATAGCAGATCTGCAAGCTAGCTTGTAGATCTGCTTGTAGAATCTTTCTTTTTAAAAGCGAACATTTGCAACTCAAATATTTGCTTCTGGGGGGTCCCTGGAACAACATGTTTTGAGATGGGGGGTCGGCAGCCAAATACACGTAATTTTGGGGGTCCTTGACATGACAGAGTTTGAGAACCACTGATTTAGAAGAAGGATTTAGAAGACATTTTATAGAATCAGGGTAAAAAATATTCAAAGACTAGCACAAAATGAATGTTCACGATTTTTCAAAAATAGCAGATCTACAAGCTCGCAGCGCGGCACTCGGTGCCGCGCTGTGAGCTTGCATATCTGCTATTTTTGCAATAGTTAAAGCATAAAATAATGGTTGAGGTGGTTCAAATGTAAAATAACACAGCTTTGCGTTCCGACCCAAACGGATTAAAGACATTTGTAAAGGGGATTCTCTCATTACGGAGCGGGGCCGACGCACGGCCCCGAGGCGGTGCGCCTAGCAGGCCCAACAATGTCATAAAGGACAATATGGCTGCCTTAAGGTCTGCTGTGACAAAACCAAACGACTCTAATCAGCTTTGTGATGATGTGTTGACATGGACTGTGGCGTCGAGGCGATTTGATGCCACTTTGATGCCAGCACCAACGGGCACAAAGCTGGTTTTGCAATGCGCAGTGAGAGCAACACAAAGTCAGGCAGGCATTCCTGCACTGCCTGATTGGCAACGCCATGAATGAGTGCACTCAGTGCAGGGGCGTCATAAGGGGGAGGGGGAGGGAAGTGGGACTGAGTTACTATAGGGCCCAAGGTGGAGGGGCCTTCATTATGTTATACTTTAGCTATTGAAAGATAGCAGATATACTGCATAGTACTGTGTTCTATTCGTCTGTCATTCAATGTTATATGAGATACTTAAATGGTTTCCTGTGGAAATAAGCTTAGTCTTTTCATGGATCTCCTTTTAGTAGACCTTGTACCAGTGAACTGTACCGTCATGAAACTGTACCTTTTCCTATGCAAACTTCTAATAAAGCCTTCAATCAATCAAGCGCGGCACCGAGTGCCGCGCTGCAAGCTTGTAGATCTGCTATTTTTGAAAAGATTTTTGTGCAAATCTTTGAATATAATGTATTTTTTAAGCGAACATTAACTCAAATTTTGCTTCTGGGGGTCCCTGCCTGGAACTAAATATTTTGAGATGGGGGTCCGTGGCCAAATCATTTTGGGGGTCCTTCACGTGAAAAGGTTTGAGCACCACTGTCAGAAACATAGGTTTTGCAAAAAACCTTAGAAGGATTTGAAATATTCAAAGATTCAAATATTCTAAAAAAAAAAAAAAAAAAAGCAGATCTACAAGCTGTGAGCTTGAATATCTGCTATTTTTCAATAGTTAAATTACCCAGGGCCCAGAATTTGGTGCGACACCCCTGAATGAGTGAGGGAGCTCTGATGGTGCGTTAGTAGTTCTCATGCTGAATGAATCCGGCCCTTTTCAGCCCCACTCCTGGAGCCCTGTATTTTGGCAGGTCCCAGTAGAAGGGAGATAGACAGACACAAGCCTGGCACGGTTACCACTGGAATGGGAAGCGTTGATGTACTCCTCCACAACAGGCAGGCAGTGAGTGAACCACAGCCAAGGTTGAGGAGAGACAGCTCCGAGGCCTGCTGTACAAATATCTGCTACAGATCGCTTTATGCTTTTCAAACATGAATATCCCGGAGGCTTACTGTATGTGCACTGCCCCCTCATATCAAGGTAATGACACCTCTGGAAAGAACCCAACTGATCGTAGTATGCCACACTGGGTCACAGGTAGTATTCATTGCATTAGACCTGTATGCAATGATTATGTGGGTGACAAGAAAATGCGAATGAAAATTGAAATAACTTTGGACTGGGCGCAGGCTATTATAACTATTATACATGCTCCCAACTTGCACTTTGTAAGTTGTTCTGAATAAGTGCATCTGCTAAATGGCTTTGGCGGCTTTACCGGCTTACATACTACAGTATATTAGGTGGGAAGTTACAATATCGATACAGAGAACAAGAAAATGTGAGTGAAAATTGAAATAACTTTGGACTGGGCGCAGGCTTTTATAACTATTATACATGCTCCCAACTTGCACTTTGTAAGTTGTTCTGAATAAGTGCATCTGCTAAATGGCTTTGGCGGCTTTACCGGCTTACATACCACAGTATATTAGGTGGGAAGTGACAATATCGATACAGGGAAGCAACAAAAGGACACGATTTGAACTCCTCTATTACAGGGGTTCCCAAACCTTTTTGTCTCAGGGCACACCATAAATATTCTTTTTAATCCGAGGCACCCCTACATTATAATTTTCACTCCCAGCACCTTATATTTATAGCAGATCGTCGTCGTATGTACTAAACTAGTGAAAACAGCCGATCTACAAGCACACAACGCCTCGCATTGTGAGGCGTCACTAATTTTGTGCGACAGTCTTGTATGATGAAGCAGGGCTTTGCTTTCTCCAAGTTTCAAATGTGAAGGTGTCTGCCCGACAGTGATGATATTTTAGTGATTATGTTGCGAGGAAAACGTTGAGATAATAGCCATTTTGGTTAGAACTTTGTACTTCGAGTTTAAAATGATACTAAATATTTTGTGTCCAAATTAATTCCAAATATTATCAAATGATCTCGCGGCACCCCTGGACTGCCGTCACGGCACCCCAGGGTGCCCCGTCACCCACTTTGAAAACCCCTGTTCTATAACATTGGTGGTGCTGCACACATGGCCTTGCCCTTGGATTCACTGCTGAACCTGCAAGCTGTCGGGGGGGAAAAAAAATGTCAAGCCTTTTTCATCCTTGTATTAAAAAATCATGTGCTTGACAGAAAAAATATCCTTTTGCAGAGGCAGTAACAGTAATGAGACATAAACCAGAACATCTATCGTAGTTAAGACCAAATGACGAGGGCACGTCACATAACAGTAAAGCTTAATCTATTCCTCCCACAGACCCAAGCATGAATATGTTATACAACTGATGCGCGTACGTGTGCATGATTCAAAGCTATATTTGAAATGCTACGTTACTTAACAACACATGGTTTTCTCCCAGGGCCACGAGTCACATGCACACGCACACGCACACATGCACATGCACATGCACATGCACATGCACATGCACATGCACATGCACAGGTAAGCAACACACACATGCTCGCTCGATAACAAACACATTCGGCGCACTTAAATCAATACCCAGACAGAAATTGCAGCCCCATAAGAATGAAGAAAAGCAGTCGGACCGTGGCAAATTGGATCATCACATCGTCCCACGTCTTATACAGGTCAAAGGTCAATGACTGTCAATGTGTAGAAATCGTTTCCATCCTGGCAAGCTGACTGTACGATCATTCTAATGTACTGTAGCACCTACTGATACAAAACTGATTGTCTAATACTAGTAAGGGGAACATAAGAACATCTGCGAAGTAAATCGTTACCAAGAAATGTCTTCACCAATGTGTTTCTAAAGGTGTGTAATAATATGTACTAAAAGGTTGAAATTCAATTCCTGGGGGAAACCTCAGAATAAAACTGATTCGTGTTTGTGTCCCATAACTTTACAATACAGGAAAAAAAAATACAAAAAAAGTAATTGCAAGCATTTGTTTTGCACGAAAAACTACAAATGGCCCCCACAAAACGGTGAAAAGTGATGATTCATCACTAAACCATCGTTTTGTGGGCCCGATTTTAGCCCAAGGAATGTTTTTCGTGCAAAACAAATGCTTGTAATGGATTCAGCATCATGAAAAACCCCTAGTTTGACCCCTCACATGCTACTTAAAGCAGATTTATTTTTTGTATTTTTCTCCTGTATAGTAAATGAATGGGACACAAACACAAATCCGTTTTTTATGAGGTTTCCCCCGGGAGTTGAATTTCAACCTTTTAGTACATATTATTACACAAGTTTAGAAACACATTGGTGAAGACATTTCTTGGTAACGATTTACTTCGCAGATTGGTCAAATATCTTATAAAATCCCCTTACTATACTGTACGTTTTCCTAGATACATTTGACTTTTAATATTTTAAAGGTAGGGTAAGTGATTTCATTTAATTCAAATAATAACAAAATGTGCATGATAATACTGGTTACCAGTGTGGTTTAGAAGAGAGTGGCGTCACGCTTTGATCTCGCCGCAGACCAGAAGTGGCGTCGCATGGAGTCTGTTCTCATTCTTAGCGAGAGACTGCTGCTCTTCAGCCCCGTCCGCCCCCATTATAACCCAGGCATTTTCACTCACTGGTAAGTAGACTAAATCACGTCTTTTTCCCGCTTTTAACGCATTCACGGGCCTCTCCAAGGTAGACAACATTATTAAAAGGGGGAAAAAGACGTGATTTAGTCTGCTTACCAGCGAGTGAAAATGCCTGGGTTATAATGGGGGCGGACGGGGCTGAAGAGCAGCAAAGGCTCGCTATAAGAATGAGAACAGGCTCCAGTAAGCTAGGCTAAGCTAGCTACTTCCATAGCTTTCCACGCTTACAATGGGAGTCGACGTACCGTAAGTGTCATAACTCTCTCCATTCCACAGGTCTGCTAGTTACTATAGAGTGTTTGGTCCATATTTGGACTTCAGCCTTATCCTTTGCGAGGAGAAATAAGCCGTTTCAGTTTTGGTGGAGGAGACAGGTTCTCCTCCAATCAGGATAGAGTGGGGCCTTCCTCCAATCCTGGTCGAGTGGGGGTGGGGCCTCACACGCACCAAGGCCCGCCCCCACTTGATCATGATTGGAGGAAGGCCCCCGCCTGTCACCTACATGAAAACTGAAACTTAAACTTAAATGAAATCACTTACCCTACCTTTAAAGCTTTGGATGTGAATAATGAATAGCTCAAATTTAAGTTATGTTCTTACAAAACAATTCACAAAATGTAAATAGAAATACCTTATTCATCCCAGAGGGGACATTGATAGTGGGACTGTGGGCTGTACCTGACCGACTTGATGCTGGACATGGCACTAGTATAATATATATTCATCTCAGCAGCCATAACCCACAGCGACCCTCTTTAAGTATTTTTAAGCATCCTGCGCGATAGAATCACATTTACACTGCATCTAAAGACTCCACCTTTTGCAAAAAAATCGCGCATTTTTACCCCAATGTTCCTAGCAGCTTCTCCTGAAGCTATTGTATTCGCACGATGTACACTTTGTAGAAAAGTAATGTGTGGGTTTGCTATGCAAATCTTTCCCCAGAGTGTCTCCTACGCAATTTTCGTCACCAAAGTATCAGGTTACAGTTTGCTTCAGCAGTGACGGCCGTGCAGCAGCGAGAGCCTAGCTAGCCGAGAGCCTGTATCTTACAAGAAGTTGGCGGCCCTTCGGGCCACTCACCTCTAGAGTTCAGCCCACTCACCTCTTCACAGCAACATACTGTCTGTCTGTGTGTGTGTGTGTGTGTGTGTGTGTGTGTGTGTGTGTGTGTGTGTGTGTGTGTGTGTGTGTGTGTGTGTGTGTGTGTGTGTGTGTGTGTGTGTGTGTGTGTGTGTGTGTGTGTGTGTGTGTGTGTGTGTGTGTGTGTAGGGGTGTGTGTGTGTGTGTGTGTGTGTGTTGCTAAAATGAAAACATTGAAATAATGAAAATAAAACATTGGCAGGCCTATTATAGTAATAATGATAACACAATTAGGCCAAAACTTTTTTTTTTTTTCAAAAAACTTTTTTTTTTCAAAAAACTTTTTTTTCAAAACACTTTTTTTTTCAAATTTTTTTTTCTCAAAACACAATTTTTTCCTCTAAATTTTTTTTTTTCTCAAAAAAATATTTTCTCTCAAAAAAAGAACTACCCATATTTGCCCATTACAAATCCATTTGATTGCTGGTATACCGTGAGGGCCCCCGGAGGGGGCCCGAGCTCTAGATTTGAGGGCCCCCAAAGGGGGCCCGAAATTCTAGTGATATTAATACAATATTATAATAACAGACTGATACTGTAGACTGACATGGCTCATGGACTGGAGTCATTCAGAAGCATCAAAAACCAGGGCGCCCGTTGGTTCACCTGGTAAGAATGCATATCGTCGTTGTGTGTCCAAAACCGTTCGTTTTGCATTTTTCATTTTAAAAATGATTTAAACTAGTGAAAACAGCCGATCTACAAGCACACAATGATCTGCTGTTTTCACTACTTTTGTGCGCCGGCCTTGTACGATGAAGCAGGGCTTTACTTTGTAAAAGAACATACAAATTTGAAACTTGGAGATACAAGGTTTCCACCCGACAACGACGATATTCTGTAAATTAGGCTACAGTCCTTGGTGCAGCTGTCCTGCGTTTGAATGAGTTCTTTGCTGCATGTTACTCTCTACCACCTACCCTGTGTCTCTGTTCACCGTCTCTATAGAAATAAATAAGACATGGAAAAGGAGAAAAACATTGCTTTCAAAACTGAGACGTTTTAAATGCACCCGTCGGGCAAGTATTTTGAGACAAACTGTGTACCGCTGCATGTGATAGCAGATACCTTGGCGACTCCCACCTCTGCTTCACCTCGCTTCATGACTCATGAACAGAAGCGGATACAGCGAAGGCTGATAAGCGGCTTTTAATTCCAATCCATTATTAAGAGCAGGTACGTATGCCCGATCCAGCCGCGCAGCGGGCGGGCGGCCCACACTTTGTATTCAAAAGTGCTTTGGGGCCTCGTGCGGTTGTATTACTTTCAGTTACAGCTCATGAATAACATCAAACAGACCATGAAGAGTATAGAAATAGAAAATGTGATAACTACCAGGGTGTACGCGGCCCCTGTTTGAAGTACCTCAGAGCTTTCGCTTCTTGGACCGGGGATAAAAGGAAACGTGCGCCGGTGTAGTAGAGCGGTTTAATAAAAAAAAAAATAAAGAATCACTGAATTTGTTGATTAGCTGATAATAGATATAGCGGGGAAAGGAAATAGCCATTGGCATAATAATTATTAAGTCAGAGGCTACACCATTGTGGCCATGGCCTCATACTAATATTTATTCATAACTGATGTTGATTTGTGTTTTTTTTGCGGGGGCGGTTGGTGTGGAAGTCGGGTCTTGGGAATGGGAAATATTAACATTCAAAGTATTTCATTACCCGACTCTTATTTGATGCACGCGAGGCTTATATCTGGTTTGAAATTCCTATATTAGTTGTGGATTAGCTATTGTGTGCCCTCCGTTGAAGCATGCCCACATGGCTGTGGAAATGCAAATTGAGTGTTTTTTTTTTCAAAAGACCACATTCTGCATTTCAGCGAGGGGAGCCATCAAATGGCTCATCCCTCCGACGCCGACCGGAGGGGCTTGCTCATCAATTTCTTTGAGCTTGGCTGAGGTGAAATTCATTACATATTCAAGGATAACAAGACACTTAGCGATATGCCCTCGCTAAATACACTGTCAAACATGGGTGGAGAAGGCTAGCCTCAAATGAAAGAAATTAATCATGGCTGCATGGTTCAGCAAAGTCATGCTAACGTTATCACAATTACAATTCTATTCCATTAAATATATTTTCCTATACTCAATGTCAACATGCACTGGGGCGGATCGAGAGCTCTGTTCTCATAAGGGGGAGAGAAGCAGCAGTTTGGAAAGGTATCGAGTCAAAAGTCTCGCCTATGCCTGAAAAGTACACATGCTCATTATAGAAACCCAAATGCCAATCCAGGAAGTTAATCCACCCACTTCACCCAGAAGGCAATGCAACCTGCACCTTCCTTCCTTTGCAAACAGCCAATTAAAATGCTTCACCACGTGACAAGACGAACAATATATGCTCAAGGCATCATTTTATTCTCTCATAGAATATGGCCATCTATTTATTAGCTCATGCCTTTGCAAAGCCCAGGCTGTGTTGCATTTTCTGTTATGTTAAGCATAATTCAGTTATGGTGTGGAAGACATAACCTGATATGCACTTTAGTGTGTAGCGTTGTAATTGGTCCATTTCATGGTGTTGTCAACATGTTAGGCAAGGCTAGTTTATTTTATATATAAAGTAGCACATTTCATTTACAGAGGAAAGTTGCTTTACATATCGCCACTGGTGGCGATATGTAGGCCTAAAGCATATCCATAACCATATTTCCCGGCAGATCCTGTCCGTCAGTGAGTAGGTAACGCCTCAATGTCTATAGCTGACTTATTGTGACATCACATTGTTGACTCAATGATCAAAGCAGCTTAAAATAGCAGATCTACAAGCTTGTGACAGATATTTCCATGCCCATATTCATGTCCATAAAAGTCAGACAGACGGGTACATTTATATTATGCAAGTGGGCTTTAGAAAGATATTGCACAAACCAAGCTAAACTAGTCTGAACCAATATTCTTGAGTGAGCAAATTAGACACACTATTTAAAAAATATATATTTATATCAGCAGGAGTTTGAGCTTCTGTATTACCCAATTATGTGTAAACAGCAGGCTACTGTATATCAACTTTAGGTAATGTCTCCAGGCTTGAGAGGCCTGTGGATCCAACAGATCCAATATCTCACATTCTCTTATTTTCCCCATAGCATGCATCACTCTGATAGGATTGCATGCATGCAGAAAGCACATGCACGGAAATATATGGGAGGCGTTTTCTTCTAGCCCACTCCAGCTAATGCGTAAGATATTAATGAGCTCTCTACTGTCTTCATGATGCATTATTAATTTCAATTCTGCTTTTATGTGCGTCGCTCCAGCGGCGGGACAAGTGTTGACCTAGCTATAGCCTCGCTGGTTCTCACTCCTCGCTGTATCCGCCTCGACCCAAACAAAGTCTGGGTTCCAATACAGATTAAATACTGAAAGTGAACCCAACGTCTTTGCATCTGATTCAACCATCGCTGACGTTTAATACGAAGCGCTGATTCTTCTCATTATTAACCGCTTTCACGTCTTGGCAGACATGCAGTTAATGACCACATTATCCCTGGTGTCCATAATATTCAGCAAAAAAAACAAAAAAAAACAATAGTGTGTGCATTTTGTGTGGCTGTAGATTGCCTATTTTAGCTTGTCGTATGACAAAATATATAATGCTTCAGTATAATACATAATGGCATGCATCTCCTGTAGAATGCCCCCATCAGACTGCTCATGAGAATGTGTTACAGAAACGAGAACGCAGGCAGCTAAATAATGAAACTTTACGCATAACAGAACCTTCACCTTCTCTCTCTCTCGTGGGCTCACACCTTTCAGTGGGCTGACAAACATCACATCAGAGCAAAATGAGCATGAAAACAGAAAGAAAACAACCCCCACACAGTTACCATGCAATGATTCATTGTATAAAGGCTCTCTTTGACAAATGAGCTATCAGCTATAATGATATTTGGAATCTGTGAATAGCAATTGATTTTCTTTTTGTTTTCTTTTTCAATGGAACTGTGCTTTGTCTGGCTGAAGGTGTCCTTTAAGTGGAACGATGAGGGAACACTTAAAGGAGTACTTCACCCCCAAAGTAATCAATAGAAAAAATGTCATTTTGGGGGTGAACTACTCCTTTAAAGGCCCACTTCACCTCTGGGACAACCAGATCTTATTTTATTGTTGTTTGGGACATGATCAACACAATTTTGCAATATGATGCATTTTGCATCATCTGATGCAGCATGATGCATCATATGATGCAAAAAGCATCACTAGTCATGCTGAAATACTAAAATATCTCAAAACACAGATTGAACACAAAAAATAACTCCGGATTGTGTTGATCGTGTCCCAAACAACAATAAAATAAGATCTGGTTGTCCCAGAGGTGAAGTGGGCCTTTAGGGTTGAAGGTTCCAAGCAGGATTCAAAGTCTTTATGATTCACTTTCTGTTTAGATGTAAATGTTTTATAGCATCTTGTGATCCTGCACTCTGACAATGGGGCAGCTGCTCATCCGTTTTGTAAATGGGGTATGGAGACGTGTGTCTATGCAGTAATATGATTATTTATTCTCTGTGGCACTTTAGACTCTGTAATTAAACCCACGCTCTCTTTGATGGGCATAAGATAGGCCAATATGCATTAATGCATTTCATCCTACTCAGCATAATGCCTTGTCATTATACTTGGCTGTGCATCATGTCACACAATGGAAATAGCAGATCTACAAACGCACAGCCCTATATATTCAGTCTTTCAATGTTATATGAGATACATAAAGTGGTTCCTGTGTAAATAAGCCGTAACGCTTACTAGGATCTCCTTTTAGTTGACCTTGTACCAGTGATTTGTGCTGTAATGAAACTGTACTTTTTCCTATTGCAAACTTCTAATAAATTCTTCAATCAATCAATATGATTTGTTGTGAGCTTGTAGATCAGCTATCTTTGCTATTTGTCAT
This sequence comes from Nannobrachium achirus, assembly GCF_963921795.1. Taxonomy (NCBI): domain Eukaryota; kingdom Metazoa; phylum Chordata; class Actinopteri; order Myctophiformes; family Myctophidae; genus Nannobrachium; species Nannobrachium achirus. The sequence goes on along the minus strand of NC_137824.1, from coordinate 59,272,635 downwards.
AAGAGGAAATAGGGCTTAAGTTGTTATCAAAACGCCCCACTTCCCCCCTGTGTTTTTTGTTTTGTTTTTTAGTTTTTATATGAATTGAACCTTGTATAACTATAAATAACTGCAGGTATAGTTATGCCATGGTAATATTGTCCTTGTGACAAATGGTACTTAATCAGTTATTCATACTTACGTTTTCTGGCAGTGACGTACTTATTCTATCTGTATTGAATCACAGGCACAGCGCCGGCGGGCCGTATACGTTGCCTGTTGTTGTCGTTTTTTATTTATTCATTTATATATATATTTTGTATATATTTCCATTATAAAATGGATTAAAAAACGATAAAAAATATTAGGCCTATTATTTTTTCGCGGGCGCTCGCTACGCTCGTGCCTGCAGGAAGGCCCTATAGCAGAATCATGCTTAGGGCCCCCATGGGCACAGAAACTGCTCTGCACAGGCACTACAAGTGAAACAGAAAGAGTCACAGAAGAATATAGGCACTCGTTGATTCAGTCTATGGCCAGCAGGGGCATTTGTGGATAAATGTAGTGATTAACATTACATCCCAATTAGACCAACTGTTCTGCTTACCTCTTCACCCTCTGTGCTCCATTTCATATCCCTCCACCTTGATCTTCTCCTTCCAAGCCTTAAAATAACCATCATCCTTTTGCTCCTAATCTCAATATCATCTCAGGGATATTTTGGCGAAACCTTGGTCAGCAATCATGGATCACCCTCCGCTGTGTCACGGTCAAAGAAAGTTTGCACAATCCCCTACAGTATCTGCTTTGTTTTCCATTAAAGCCTTACTAATTTCTTGGTAAACATGAACGATCTCAAACTAGTAAATGTGAATGCAACCCATGTGTACACGGGGTGGGATTCGTGAATGGATTGCAACTTGTATAGTATGAATATCATCTGAAAGAATTGAAACAGCTGACCAACAGAGAGATGTACACTCGATAATAAGACATTTTAAACCTACACTGTAAAACTAATTAGAAATGTGCCGGTATGCTGTGTGGTTGGAAATAATAATTTTAACATGCATGATACATCATTATCAGACCAAAATGTACTGTAGCGGCCCCTTTAACCGGAGGCCGAGACGTAATCCTCAGTTTAGGCTCACATTTATTACAATGTCACTGTCTGGCCAAAACCTCTTAACTCCATTTTTGAGGTTTTAGATTTTTTGGCATAAATCAGGGCTATTGAACACCCTTTACATCTGAGTGTTGGTTAAAATAATATTGAACCAATGGAAAGTAGTAAAAAGCACTTCGGTCAAAACCTCCTAACTCCACTTGAGCTAATTTTCCCGAAAATGAATATTTTGGAGGAGGTTTCATCCCGACACTAGAGATTAACAGTTCCGGTTCTGGTCACTCTCAAGCCTCCCTTTCCCGCTGCTCCCCTCTCATTCAGTTCCCCCTGTGGCACTGTAGTAATAGTGCACCCCAACGTCCTCTCAGGCTATTGGGAACAACTTTGGGTACTTGCCTGCATTTTACTTTATCTGTGAAAATGTGCGTTAGTTGAATACTGTAAACCTGTTTATTTGATTGATGAAAGGCCCAAACTACACTGTTTACCTTGAGGACCCCCCTCCTCCTGACAATGTCAGCGGTTGATACAATAGTTACATCATTAAATGACATTATTAGATTAATTAACTCTGCAGCTGCTCTAAAGCACCCCAGGTTTATAAAATTGAGTAGCCCATACAGTATGTCTGAAAAACAGTGTTCAAAAGGAGTTGAATATGTTAATTAAATCAGCAGTTCTTCGCTACCTAATAGATGTAAGTTAAGTTATCATTCAAATGTGTTGTTGTTCTTTGTGTGTTCCCGAATAGTATTAAAACACAATTGACACTCACTTCTGCTGATTATGGGAAAAATAGAATCACTGAGATTCGTGGATAATTAGGTCAGAAGAAGACCTCTGAATGTTGTGTTATTGTGATTGTGCACCCATTGGCAGCGTGCAGAAGTGTCAAACAAACAAAGTAGAATAGCGGGTGCATGGTTTTAGGATCCTATATACGCTTACCTAAATCTGTGTTGCTAAAATACCAATTTTAGGGAAACAGCAACAACACGCCCGTGGCCACAGCTCCATGCGCAAAGAACGGAGTTGGCATTGGGTATAGCGTCCCCAAAATACCATTTAGGGATAGAGCAAGTTGCCTTGCCCGCATTTCACAGGTATAGGGTGAGGATAACGGGTAAAGGGTGGCAGAAAATAGACCCCACTGTCTACTACAGACAAGTAGAACATCTGGTGTTGGTTTGTGTCTGTGTGTGGGGGGTCGGGTAGCTTTGCATTGGCTTTGGCTAGCCTGTTAATGTGTCTAATTGTCTGGGGGGAAAATCTCTTTAGCAACCTGCTGCCAGTGGCCTTGGCCACGTAGCCTCTTCCCATGTGGCATTCAGTCCATGGTTGTTGGTGGCTCGGATCATTAACAGTCCATGGTTGGGGTGGCTCGGATCGTTGATGGTTCTGTGAGATTTACTGACACAGTAGCCTGGGATCGCTTCCAATTTCTGGCATTTGATCCGGTCGGGAGCAGATGGCGTCCTACGTCATTTTGTAGTCAAAACGGACTACTCTTTGGTCAAAAATACCAAATCAGTTTTAACCCAAGACAATTAGCCCTTCACTATGCCCCTCCCAATAAGCTTTTGTCCAGTGCTAGCTTAGAATATGCCCCTCCCAATAAGCTTTTGTCCAATGCTAGCTTAGAATATGCCTCTACCAATAAGCTTTTGTCCAATGCTAGCTTAGAATATGCCCCTCCCAAAAAGCTTTTGTCCAATGCTAGCTTAGAATAACTTCCTGCTTGCCAAGGCTGGGAGGGCATAGTGAAGGGCTGTGCTCAATTACATCATTTTAGTACCTACCCAATAAAACCCTTGATGCGGTGTAGTTTTGCTTATTTTTAGAAAAGTTTGTTTGGTATATCCATCTTTTAGTCCAACTCGCAGCGACTGGTAAGACTACACTCCTCTAGCATTTAAATAGGGATTGGGGAAACAAACGGGGAACCAAAACAAAGCGACGTTGCTTCTGCCATCCAGTCTAGGATGCCATCCGGTCTAGACCGGATCAAACGACGTGTTTAGTAAACGAGCACCAGTTTTCCCCCGAGAAAGCCTGGTGACAACGAGGTTACTGACACAGCATTCATATTTGAGGTTTGGATGGAGGGAAGATCACGTCCACTGATGCGTGACAGCCTGGTACCTCGCATATCTCTGACAAGCTGCCCTGCAGTTTAAAGTCTGTGGTCTGCTGGTGAAGTATAGTCCATAATACAGACCACCACTGTGGTCCACTTGCATCTCTGGAGAGTTTCTCAGTTACAGTACATTAGGCGGAGTTGCTGGATGGTGCTGAATTTGTATGAACTAGGTTAGACATTACATTTATTAGTGAATGCAATGCCGTATACACTGTATATAAAATAAGGTAATAGCACTGAAAACCGTGGAAGAAGCTACTACTGAATTATAATTAATAACTGGCAGTCAGTGTGTTAAGTACCAAAACATAATAAGGTTGTAGGGTTTAAGCACCAAATCCCCCCCAAAAAAAAGCTTTATTGCACGCCATGTTTGTGCTTTCAGTAAATACAAATCCGAACAGCATATTAATAGTGTCAGGGGCCTGTTTTTCTCTTTAGCTCTCCATAAAACAGGTACATTTGGGTTTTAGCTGCGTGGTGCTTGATAAATAAGAGGCATTTGCAAATAGCTGGCAGGTATTCTGCCAGCAACAGGGGATCAGTAAGCCTTTCACACTTCACTGTCTGTCGCCTCCATCATCATTCATGGAGGCAGCGTGCTGCGATCCCAGGTGGGAGCAAGGGGTACAAGACAGTTTGCAGGCAACTGGATAATGTGAGATGATTTAATTGTAACCCCCGTGAAGGAGTGTGCGACTCAGTGAACCCAGTCCTCTCCTCTTACTTAAAATATAAAGAAAATCACACCCGAGACGAGGAGTTGTTGTCGGGTGGAAAGTCTGGAAACCTTGTATGTCCAAAACCGTTGGTTTTGTATTTATCATTTTAAAAATGATTCAACATATTGAAACTAGCTGATCGCACCGCGAGGCGTTGTGTGCTTGTAGATCTGCTTAGAAGATTAGCATAGAAGTATTGAAATTTATATTCCATACTCACTCTTGGACTTTCTACCTGGTTGATTCTGGCATCTGCTGATGCAACGGAGGTGTTTGTCATCTCCAGTGCCAAAAGGTGAGGGAGAGGATCTGGCAGCCAGCTTAGATGCGAGCTAAGCTTGTGCATCTGTCTGTTGGAGTATAGGTGTGGAACAAATGTATGTAAACCTGATAGTTAATAGGGCATAGCTGTTGGGCGTGGTTTACTGGTGCCACTAAAACATCGTCCAAAAACAAAACTATTTATATATTGTTGTTATATTTACTTATGATATACTACATTTAATAAACCCTTTTTTTTGTGCGGTTTTCATTTATTAATATTATTTTTCACAGAATCAAAGGTTTTATGGTCATGATTCACCAGGATCTTGTATGAGCTCATTTTGGAATACGTTTGTTAATCGGTTAATATTTTCAGAGCAGGTTTATTTTAATGTTCAATCAATCCAATGTGTTCCAGGTTGGATCAGTGGAACTGGAATAATTACACTTCTGACTCACTGGTGTCACTTTTTAATATTCATGTTGTTATCATTCAGATCTCAGTGTTTGGCCAATTATTTGGAGGTCCTCTTGCAACACCCTCACGGTTCAGTGGTTCTCAACCTTTCCCGGCTGTGACCCCCCGAAATAATCATATCTGAACTGGGGGACATCCCCCCCCCCCCGCCCCCCACGCCGATAATCACTTGGAATGTAGGAGTTGACAGATAAATATTGTGAAAATAGCAGATCTATAAGCTCACAACGCCTCTCTTTATCGTCTATTTTCAAAAATGTTGCCTCTTTTAGATTTTCCGACAATTTGGACAATGTTTGTCCGTTTTTATAGTATAGTTTGTTGATTACTTTTGTTGCCGTGTTAAAAGGTCCTCACAGGTTGAGAAGCGCTGCTTTGCATGACGGCCAGCAACATCGATAAACATCAGGAGGCCGGGGCTCTGGGAGGCAGCAGCTGCATCCTCACTTTTTAAGGGCGTTCGACGAAACAAATTGAACTGATCAGATGGGTAATATCCCTTCTTTTATGCTAATGGAGTTTGCCAAACATCTCTGAGGATCTGCATGGGATGGGTAATTAGGCTGCTTCAGAGATATCGGCCGCAGAAAGCTCAAATCTCTGCCCAGAAGGGAGGCTCGCCGACCGACCTTCTGCGGGGGCAGGTGTGTGCAGACCTTCTGCAGGGGCAGGTGTGTGCAGACCTTCTGCAGGGGGCAGGTGTGTGCAGACCTTCTGCGAGGGCAGGTGTGTGCAGACCTTCTGCGAGGGCAGGTGTGTGCAGACCTTCTGCGAGGGCAGGTGTGTGCAGACCTTCTGCGGGGGCAGGTGTGTGCAGACCTTCTGCAGGGGGCAGGTGTGTGCAGACCTTCTGCGGGGGCAGGTGTGTGCAGACCTTCTGCAGGGGGCAGGTGTGTGCAGACCTTCTGCAGGGGGCAGGTGTGTGCAGAGCGCTCTGCGGGGGCAGGTGTGTGCAGACCTTCTGCAGGGGGCAGGTGTGTGCAGACCTTCTGCAGGGGGCAGGTGTGTGCAGACCTTCTGCAGGGGGCAGGTGTGTGCAGACCTTCTGCAGGGGGCAGGTGTGTGCAGACCTTCTGCAGGGGGCAGGTGTGTGCAGACCTTCTGCAGGGGGCAGGTGTGTGCAGACCTTCTGCAGGGGGCAGGTGTGTGCAGACCTTCTGCAGGGGGCAGGTGTGTGCAGACCTTCTGCAGGGGGCAGGTGTGTGCAGACCTTCTGCAGGGGGCAGGTGTGTGCAGACCTTCTGCGAGGGCAGGTGTGTGCAGACCTTCTGCAGGGGGCAGGTGTGTGCAGACCTTCTGCAGGGGGCAGGTGTGTGCAGACCTTCTGCGAGGGCAGGTGTGTGCAGACCTTCTGCAGGGGGCAGGTGTGTGCAGACCTTCTGCAGGGGGCAGGTGTGTGCAGACCTTCTGCGAGGGCAGGTGTGTGCAGACCTTCTGCAGGGGGCAGGTGTGTGCAGACCTTCTGCAGGGGGCAGGTGTGTGCAGACCTTCTGCAGGGGGCAGGTGTGTGCAGACCTTCTGCAGGGGGCAGGTGTGTGCAGACCTTCTGCAGGGGGCAGGTGTGTGCAGACCTTCTGCAGGGGGCAGGTGTGTGCAGACCTTCTGCAGGGGGCAGGTGTGTGCAGACCTTCTGCAGGGGGCAGGTGTGTGCAGACCTTCTGCAGGGGGCAGGTGTGTGCAGACCTTCTGCGGGGGCAGGTGTGTGCAGACCTTCTGCAGGGGGCAGGTGTGTGCAGACCTTCTGCGAGGGCAGGTGTGTGCAGACCTTCTGCAGGGGGCAGGTGTGTGCAGACCTTCTGCAGGGGGCAGGTGTGTGCAGACCTTCTGCGAGGGCAGGTGTGTGCAGACCTTCTGCAGGGGGCAGGTGTGTGCAGACCTTCTGCGAGGGCAGGTGTGTGCAGACCTTCTGCAGGGGGCAGGTGTGTGCAGACCTTCTGCAGGGGGCAGGTGTGTGCAGACCTTCTGCAGGGGGCAGGTGTGTGCAGACCTTCTGCGAGGGCAGGTGTGTGCAGACCTTCTGCAGGGGGCAGGTGTGTGCAGACCTTCTGCGAGGGCAGGTGTGTGCAGACCTTCTGCAGGGGGCAGGTGTGTGCAGACCTTCTGCGAGGGCAGGTGTGTGCAGACCTTCTGCAGGGGGCAGGTGTGTGCAGACCTTCTGCAGGGGGCAGGTGTGTGCAGACCTTCTGCAGGGGGCAGGTGTGTGCAGACCTTCTGCGAGGGCAGGTGTGTGCAGACCTTCTGCAGGGGGCAGGTGTGTGCAGACCTTCTGCAGGGGGCAGGTGTGTGCAGAAGCGCCACGGAAGTATTTGAAGAGTTTCATCCCGGATCTATAGGGATGGGACGATATGAAAATGTCATATCACGATTATTGTGACAAAAGAAATCGCGATTTACGATATTATCACGATAATCAAAATCCATTATCCTGGGGCGGAACATTTGCCAAAAAATAGCAGATCTACAAGCTCACAATGCGTCACAACGTGACGCGTTGTGAGCTTGTAGATCTGCTATTTCCACTATCATTTCCACCATCATGCTCAGATGTGTTTTCACCAGAGATCTGGCTGACCACCACGGTATCATCTGAGAACTTCTGTAGATGACAGGTCTTGGAGTTGAAGCGGAAATCAGAAGTGTAGAGAGTGAACAGGAAAGGAACATATAACACATATAATTAGACAAATCATTTTGTCAAAAATAACTGATGATCTTCTACACAGTGTTGCGATGCAACGCGTTGTGAGCTTGTAGATCTGCTATTTTTGCTGAGCGTTTGCGTATTTTCACAGAATGTTCGCCTGTTACGACCTGATCAATATAGGGATGCTAACGTGCATGTGGTTTAAACTAGAACACCACTTATTTTCATTATTTTGTAGCTGACCGTATTAAAGCATCTCTTCTGCATTCTGTCACAAAGACTAAAACCCATGGCTGAGATAAATACTTCCTGCATAATACTTGTGGTAAGTTAGAACAATGAAATATTCAGTACACTGAAGCTATTTGTACTGTATTGCCTCAGCATCACGCAGGCACACGCAGTAACAGCATGGCATATCAGCAGAACTGCATTTTAGAATGGGGAAACACAGGACCAGAGAATGTATTTCCGTGTGGGGTTGTAAAATAAACAAAACCATGTACTTTTTAATCTTTAAAGACATCCCAAAAAACGCACAAGGTACACAGTAACATCACTGTCAACGTGTACATGTAACATTAAAGTACAAAACTTCTTGCGGTTTTGCAGAAAAAGAAAGAGAAAGCGTGCCAGACATTTGAACATACTGTACTGTACATGTCATATTTCTTATTGCTATATGACACATTCAAATAGGACTACTTTGTGCATAAAACAAATACATCAATTATGCTGAAAACTTCTTTTTTTCCTTTTTTTTTTTTGCAGGGACAAAACAGCACACTTCTTTAAAGGACCCAAATGCATTTGGGTCCCCATCCGGAATCAATGGGGTAAATGTATTGCTATCAAATGATTGTCTTAGGAATGCAACAAAAACTCAAAAACATTATTGAACTCAAGTCTCCATAGCATGAGTAATCAATTAAAAAAAAGTCATTTTGGGGGTGAACTACTCCTTTAAGTCTTCTTAGAGGGCTTTGGACCCTTACACTTCATGGTTAACCTGCATTTCTGATTTATCTGTATGTATGATTGTATGATGTATGATTTTAAGCTGCAATCTTAAACTTATTTTTCTGGGGTAAACATTCAGCGAAAGTACACAAGGAAGCTGAAGGGGAATATTATGTTTATATGAAGTACTGTACAGTTCAACTTTTGGCATTTGTGGTGCCCCCTATGGGCAGAACAGAAAGGGCTTTTGGAGGTGCAATCAAAGCCCCTCAACATTTCCAGTTTAGGGATGATTGCATACTGTTTATCTTCGCTGTCTGGTAGAAGCCAGCTAACTCAGTTTTTCAGGTTTTTTTTTACGACCTACGGTTCAAGAGTTATAGGCCAAACAGTAAAGCGGCCTGTTATAGCTCCACCTTGAGGCTGATTTGGAAATGTTTCTTCCCCTGCCTACTGGGGGTGTGCTTGTTGTATGAGATTAGCTGTGAACAGACAGATGGATACAGATGCACGGACAGGGGCTCTCTGGCCTGCAGACCTGGCAAAACAATAATACTAATACAATATTAATACTTCATTTAATTTAAAAACCAGACCAAGAATTTAGTACACAATTATTGTGTTCATTACAACTTGATCCACATTAATACAAATGTGTATATTCTTGCTACAGATAATCCTTCCTGTGTCAGGTTTTTATTTCCCCCCATAAATCAAACCAAATCGTTCATAATTATGGGGTCATTATCCTCTATGACAACAGTAATTTATGTCTTTCTATTACTTTTCATACAAGTCTCCTTTCTCTCTCTCTCTCTCTCTCTCTCTCTCTCTCTCTCTCTCTCTCTCTCTATCTCTCTCTCTCTCTCTCTCTCTCTCTCTCTCTCTCTCTCTCTCTCTCTCTCTCTCTCCATTATTGTTTGACACACCAAGACCCAGCTTGCACCATACTGTTGAGTTTAGTATGGATATACTATATGTGAAGAAATAATGTTGCAGTGATATTGATGTTGTACTCATACAGCTCCATGTACAATCAGTTAACCGATCAGTAGACAAACTTTAATTGTTTATCATTGTATGAAAGCAAAATTGTAGGACATACAAAATGACACTTTTTTTGGTCAGTTGTCAAAGGCTCAGCTCATTATCTATGGAGATTTATTAACGAGTAATTAAGTCATTATCGATCAGTTAGTGGTCACAAAGTGTATTATGGTATTGACTTGTTCATTGATAGCAACAATGTGCTTCAATGTCAACCACAGAAGAGGAAATAATCAATCAGTCGATGGCCTCCATGATACAATGCAATGAATAGAATGGTACTGTATCTATGGCAATATGTGGCGTTGGGTCCTGCAGCAAAGAACATGGCATTACAACACTCATATTATTTATTTTTATCCCACGATTTTGTAACCCATTTTTCACCCAGTGCCAAATGCCTAAGCTGTAATCCTGGGCGCTACTCTCTCCCCCTGCCAACCTAGGGGAGAGCCCCGAACTGAGCTCATGCTTCCTTCAGTGCATGAGGAGTGAGCAGGCCGCTTCTTATCACCTGACAGGGATGAGTTCCCCCGGTAGGACGTAGCGCATGGCAGGAACACGTTATTCAAACCAGTTCCTTTCCCATCCATCAGGCACCCTGGCTGGTCAGGGGGAGGCAGAAAAGAGGAATTGATTGATTTTGATTGAAGACTTTATTAGAAGTTTGCATAGGAAAAGGTACAGTTTCATGACGGGACAGTTCACTGGTACAAGGTCTACTAAAAGGAGATCCATGAAAAGACTAAGCTTATTTCCACTGGAAACCATTGAAGTATCTCATATAACATTGAATGACAGACAAATAGAACACAGTACTATGCAGTAGATATGTAAAGAAAAAGAAAAAACAAAACAGTAAGTCTAAACAAACAGTATATACAAAGAAGGGGCAGGGGAGGGTAGGGTTGGGCTAGGTTCATTTTTTAACCAGTTGCGAACGGCTGCTGCCTGTAAGTGGTTTTTCAGGGCAATTTTAAAGGATGCTAGTGATCCACACTCCTTTATGGCCTTCGGTAAGGCTTTCCACATTTTGGTGGTATAGCAGAAAAACGAGTTTGACCCTTTGTTGGTTTTGACTCTGGGTTGGAAGTGATCTGTGGCGCTGCCTCTGGTGTTGTAATTATGGACATCCTTAATGTTTATAAAGTATTTTGACAGGTACGTGGGTATCATAGTGGTGTAGTGTATCTTGTACACCAGGCCCATTGCAAGTTGCTGTACTCTGTCATCTACTCTGAGCCACCCCACTCTTAACTGGTGAGTAGCGGTGGGGTGAGTCTGATAGGGAAGGTTAAGCAAGACCCTAATTAGTTTATTTTGGGCTGTTTGGAGTTTAGTTTTAAGGGCTTGTGGGGCGTCACGATACCATACGTGAACTCCGTAGTCAAATAGGGGCTGGATTATTGCACCAGCTATGGTCTTCAGTGTGTTGAAATTGACCATTGGGGCGATCCTCTGTAGGAAGCGAGTTCGTTGGTTGATTTTATTTATTACTTTAGAAGTCATCTTTTCGCTGGAAAGATTAGCTTCAAGGATACATCCTAAGTAAGAGATTTCGTTTTTACGTGTTATGACCTTGTCACCCACTTTGATTGTGAAGTTATCGACTTTTTTGAGGTTATGATTTGATCCAAAGAGGATGGACTCAGTTTTTCCCAAGTGAAATGATAATTTGTTGTCGTTAAGCCATGTGCAGATCTTACTTAGTTCAGAGTTAAGTGTCTTTTCAACCTGCAAGTGGTCCTTGCCCGAGACTATAGAGCCGAGTCATCCGCGAACAGGAACAGATTGCAGTCGCAAGCAGATGCCATGTCGTTCACGTATATTAGGAACAACAGAGGCCCCAGTATGCTACCTTGAGGAACACCACAGCTTACTGGGGGGGGGGGGGGGGGGGACAGGGTACCGTTAATCTCCACCACCTGTTCCCTCCCCACCAGGTAAGATTGCATCCAACTCACTGCTGCGCTGTCAAGACCAATGGCTTTTAGTTTCTCAATCAGAATAGAATGATTTACGGTGTCAAATGCCTTCTGGAGGTCCATCCAACATTTTGCCTGATGAAGATGTAAAGTGGAAACGTTGCAGTTTATAATAAAAGTGAGTTTTTGGAGCATATAAACAGTGTACAGGCGTTCCTCTCCTTCCATTATCTGATACCTTGATGTGCAGCACCTGGCCTGAATACAGGCTTGAGATGTGCACACAATTCTGTCTATGAAGCAGAAAAGAGACCAGGATTACATGTGAGGGTATACCTACCCTACCTACACAGCATCCCCCGGTGGGAATCGAACCCAGGACCTTCTAGCTGTGAGACACTTAAGACATATCTACTGTATACACAAACTGATTACTGATTACAAAAATGGATACAAGCAAACACTGGATTTACTGGATAGATTGTAGTTATAAATAATACAAATACAACTAAGAAAACAAGAATATTATATGGATGATGAATGAAAGATAACCACTGTGAGCTATGTTATGATCAGCCCTTATGGGACCAGTCTAAGAGAATGACACATGCTTGGTAGAATGCCTATTATACGTATATTATGTTACACGTAAAATTGTCAATCCATAATCTGGGTTTAATTCTATTATTTAAAGCTCTCTTTTGAATGCTTAGGCTTTAGGGGCTTTCTAACATGCTACTTGACATGCTACAACCTCTTATATAATCCTCACTCTAGCTTGTTGTACACCAACGTGATGGCTTGCTTGACATTTCCAAACACAGATATAAAGCGTTTGTGTACTTTACTAGTTTCTCATGGCTTTGCTGCTTCTCTGTTCTGCTGTCGTACTCTCCGTCCACTCTTGAACAGCTCCGGTTTCTGTTTGAACCTCCGTGGTCTTTGTGTTTGCTCCTGGTTTGAGCGTGCAGATTGACTAAACTAAACTGCTGAGGGGATACGGATAGAGGTCCTTAACGTTGCCCATGTGCCCAGAGAGTATTCCCAGCAAATCCACTGGCTGGCACACCACAGGTGTATCGTTATGTTCCCTTGTTCCACAGTATCTCTGTCGTTCATCCTTGTCCCTGTCTCACTGAATCATGCAGAGACAGGTGAAATTGTCTTCTTGCCTTTTAAATTAAGGGTTCCCGGCACAATCCAACTCATGCCATTACAGATACTCATTTATGCTGTATTGGGAACTGCCAGAACACAGATCAACCATGCATGAATCTAATATTCAGCTGTGATATAAGCCCTTACCCTTAATATTCATAGTTAAGTATTCATAGTTAACATCTCAGAATCAGAACATCAGATTTAGAGAGACAGATTGTAGAAGAGGGAAATACTGTCACTGTTAAAGCAGATGCTGAAACTGTCACTCCTACTATTAGGGGTGGGCAATATAATCGACATGGCAATACATCGCGATAGTTTATTTGCCAATACTGCATCGATACTTCAGGCCGTAGTAGTACTTTGAGGAAAATAAAATATGTTCTCATGCATAGGAACCAATGGTAGAAGTTTGGTCCAGACACTACGCTGCCTCTAGATGTCGCTGTACTATAGTAACTACTTCCCCTTCCCACGGTTCAGTGAGTGAAGTCTCTCGAGAAAATGGCTGCGAACGACGAAAACAATAGCATTAGAGCAGTACCTTCAGCTTTTAAAGCTGATATATCGCAATAGTATCACAATAGTATCGTATCACAAAGATTTGCAATATATGGTGATACTATTACATCGTGACCCAGGTATCGTTATACGTATTTCATTGCAATATTCTTGCCAATATCCACCCCTACCTACTATGTCTGATATTTTTACCCCTACTGTAAGAACCAATGCTGAAAATGCAGTTGACACTGTCAAATGTATTTTTTTGCCAACCTGATCGATGATTGATGTTTTTAGTTTTTTAAGATTTGTTTTGGGGCTTTTATGCCTTTATTGATAGGACAGTTGACTGACAGGAAATGGGGAGAAAGATGGGGAGTGACATGCAGCAAAGGTTGTGGGGATCGGGATTCGAACCTGTGACACGCTGTAGGCATCAGTTAGTTAGCATCAGAGTTTCGCATCCTTGCTGTTTGAGCTGAGGTTTTAGTTATTTTGGTAGACAATGTAATATCTGTGGAATAAGAGACATAAGAGGTCTTCTGTGGGGGAGCTCAGAACAACATTGATTTGGTTACCCTAGCAACCAGATCAACTAGCCTCACACTGTGGGACCAACCGTCTCATGCCATCAATTCCTGTGACCAGAGAAAATCTCAGGTGGGGGGGGGGGGGGGGGGGGGGGGGGGCGATATGGAAAAATACAATATCACAATATTTTTCCAGGCTGTATCATGATACACGATCCTATCACGATTCTTTTTCGTGTTGGTTTTTATGGTTATTTTTCAAGTTACTACAACAAGTACAACAACCACCTACATGGTAACAAAAACTAAAATTATAAGACCATTTAGACCAGTGGTCCTCGAAGTGGGGTCCAGGGACTCTGGGTCCTTTTGGGAGGTCTAAATTGACCCTTACAAGTATGTAACCCTAACAGTTTGTATATGGTCAGAGTTAAGGGGAGACCTTGACATTGTAGTTTGATTATACTGATATATATTTTAAAAAATGAAGGTTTAAATTGAATTCTGCAATGAATCTCGATCATTAACAATTGAACAGGATTTTTTATGAGGCTCGATCCCTTATTGTATCACGATATATACGATATCTCCGAAAAGGCATATCGTGGAGTATATAGTATCGTCTCAACGATATTTATCACCATATCCCCCACCCCTAATCTCAGGTACGCCTGATTGTGTTGGCTTGCTCATGTCTGTGTGGTCTTTCACCACTTGTTGTGTCCCAGACATTAAAATCATCTGTCTTTTGCGACACTAAGGTGCCGGCTACACGAATATGGATTTTTTCTTTTTTTTTTTTACTTGTAATGGAGTATTTCTATATTGCTGTATTGATACTTTTACTTAAGTATAAAATGTGAGTACTTTTTACAACACTGCTGGAGAGAGCATTGAAATGTGTGGTTTTCCTCCATTTGATACAACAGTTCTGAAGAAAGTAGAGTGTAGAGTTAGAAAGAGAAATGTGCGTGCGTGCGTGCGTGCGTGCATGTGCACTTGTCTGATTGTGTGCGTGTCTACACACTGGTTTTGGCACATTACAATTCCGTTTTATTCCTTTAATCCATATTTAATGTGGATTATAGGAATTACATTTGTCCACAGAGGTATTCATTTCAACATAATTAGCTAATATCACTGAGACGTACTGTACAGTACTGTACAACTGATAAATAAACACAGGCTTTAATATGTCAAAGTTAATGGTTGCTATATTCTACCGACCCTGGACAACAGGTCTTTACGATCAACATTTTGTCCAAGAAATGTTATGCACGTTCAACATACACTGGTGCCTGGAATGGCTAAAAAAGTCTTTAAAGTGGATTATTGCAGTATTAATTTAATGTGTGCCTGTGAGCTGGTAGCAGAAAACTGATTTCAAAGGACAGGACAGTTTTTTAAGACTTACTTAAGCATTCACTTGTAATTGAAAATGTTTAATCCTTAATGGCCACCACATTAGACGCTCTTTATGATCTACCAAGTCATTACTTACTTGAATAGATTGTGATTAAAGAAACATTTGAATATATATTAATATAACTTTGAATATAGCTTGAGTTGTCGATAACCTTACAAAGTAACTTAACACATGGGAGGCCAAGGTTTCTAACATTTCTACCTGTTGCTCCTGCCGTCGTTCACCTACGCTTTAACCCTCTAAGGCCCGCATTAAGAAATACTTGAAATAAAAAATTGTAAAAAATCAGATGGTGTTGTAGGAGTCCTATTAAGAGGAAAATGTAATGTTTTTTTCAAAAAAATGTTTTTGTAAGATTTTATAGCCATAAATCAAAAATCATAAATCATGCTCTAATTTACATATGGGGGATATTTTTCACAATAATAACATATGTACATGTTCTAGACATTCTAATGATCACCAAAAAAAATAGTACAGGCATTTTACTTATGTTTTTGTGAGGTATAGCTTCCATGAAAAAGTGAGATGTTGTTCGTCAAAACTCTGGAATTTCAGCGGGTGTGGCGGGTGTGAATGTCAGCCCCTGTGGGGGGTATTTATATGCAAATATTGTGGCCAATGGCATTGTAATACTAAACAATAGAATCCAATGGTGGTGTTTAGGTGGTAGGGGGAGCTAAAATAAAATGATTTAAACCTTTTTTTGGATAAAATACAAACGTTGTAATATTACAACCGTGGGCCTTAGAGGGTTAATTTTGAAGAGCCTTGGAAGCTTCGTGCGTGTGCACGTGAGTGTCCACTGACGATTGAGGAAGAAGATCCATTTGTTACAATTCACAATAACTGTGAATTGCCGCGAAACTAGCCTCGGAAACCCAGACTTTTATTTTGGTGACAGGAAGAAAAAATAAAACCTTGAAACTAACACATTGGCTATTCAAATTACACAGCTATGCTTTAAATAATAATTATGTGCAACTGTGGTTTGGATGCTTATAGACATACAGCTATGATACCGAGTTAGCATGTATTTTGTTGTGTATGTATTTATTTATTTATTGGGGAAAAGCTTCCGTTACATGTACTGTACTGTACCTGTTTCCTATTTCCAATACTTTTACTTCTACTCCACTACATCTCGGATCCAAATATTGTACATTTACTCCACTACATTTATTTGAAAACTTTAGTTAGTGCTGATACTTTTACTTGAGTATAGTATGTGAGTACTTTTTCCACCACTGGTATATCAATAAACGAGAACTACTATTCTATCTCTTTCTCATAATGCCCAAATGTAATCCTTTGTTCTGCTGTCATAAGCCCACGTTTGCCAATAGTCTTCAGGTGTTAATGGTCAGTTTCGAAATAATTCACACACAGTAACTACGTGAATCACTGCTCGAAACTGGACATTAACACCTAAAATAGCTAACTGTAGCTATGCTAAGTGCTTTGTGTAACTTGGGTCTCAGTGTTTGTGTAACTTCGTGAAGGATCATCTGACTCTGATAATAAACCACAATCTACAGGCTTAACCGCCTCGCATTGTGAGCTTGTAGATTTTCATAGATTGGCAAAAATAGAGTTGGATCACGTTTTATTCCAGTTGTTTATACGATGGCTACATTGTGTGTCTGTCTGAGAGGCAAAATCTCATCAAATGGTGACCTGTGGATCAAATGCAGAATAAATAATCGGCCTTGACGTGAAAAGGGTTGAAAACGAGTGCCTTAAACCAAAAGTAGTTCACCCCCTTTTCCTTTTACCTGTAGTATTTTCATGGTTTACTGCTTGATAGTCATTGTCATGCACATCTTCACATCCCTCTCCGCTTGGTTCCCTTTCTTCTACTCAAGAGGACATTTTGTTGAACACATGCAGCTATAATTACCACTGTGACTTCCATTGGTTAGGTACAGTAGCTGTGCCCTTTCAATCACAACAACTCCGGTTGAGTTTTGGAGTGTGTTGAATTTCTTTTTGCCTCTGGGATGATACTCATTATCTCTGTGTGGTGTGAGGAGGGATGTGCTGAGTGGGTATGCAGAGTCTCCAGGCAGGCGGTAGTCACTTCCCATTACATGCTGGCAGCGGCCAGATAATGGGCAGTTCCCCAGCATCAGGCACCGTCCCCAGCCCAACCAGAGTACAGTACACACACAGGAACATAATGTCTGACGTGCAGACTGCCTGGAGTTGATTACTTGCATGTCCTTTCCTGTGTACGATGCAATGTCTGACTTCTACTCACCACGCACAACAACAGCCTGAGCTTGTAGAGATTGTAGATCTGTCATTTCCTGTATGTGACACTCAGTGTTTTACCCGAACGCGTTCAATGAACGATCGTTCACGAGCGCGTTGATATTTTGGGCGAACGTGAACTGAGCGTTCTTTGTTTCCGCTTGATGAACGCTATTGTTGAACGCGTTCATTCTGACGTCCATGAACGGCGCTCGTCGGCTCGTTCGCTCGTTCGGTCTGCGGTCTTCTGTCCTCGCGTCTTTCTTTTCATTCACATTTCACATTATGCTCCAATAATTTTTGACAAATAATAGCTTGCAGCAACGTAAAAAGAAGAAGAAAAAAAAACACATTTGAATAGACAAAAGTATAAAAATATAATGGTAAAAAAAAGAACTAAAAAGAACTTTAGTTCAAAATGTAGAATTATGAACTGGGAAATGAACTAGTTCATTTTAGAAGTTTTGAACTTGAACTTGAACTAGTTCATTTTGAAAGTGAACTTTCCCAACACGGGTGATACTGGCACACACCTTTGTATAGACCGATTTCTTGAGCAACACCCTGTAGAGGGCGCCGCCTGCCATTTCTGCGGTGTAAACAGTAATGTAAAGTAACGTGTAGCCTACATTTACTTAAAGGGGTACAGTCACCTAAAGGGGTTGAGGGGCAGATTACACTGTGACATGAGCTTCTCTGAAAACGGTCTGAAACAGTCTGAAGCTCATGTCACAGTGTAATCTGCCCCTCGCCCCCCAACAACAGCTGACCAGTACAGTAAGTAGTCATACCATAGACTGTAAAAAAAATATGGACGAAGCGAAGCCATTGGTTCTATGCTGCGAAAATGACGTTGTTTTGTCCCTTGTAAGGGTGTCGCCATCATTGTTTGAATGGTACCCCAGGAATCATAAGGAATGCTATTGGCTGCCAACGGTCACATTCTCCCATGTATCCGCAGGGATACATGGGAGAATGTGGTTGGAGCCTCCCGAAATAAAGCACACGAAGAAGAACACAACCGGCTGGTATCAGTTTAGTTGGCCACTCCCCCCGCAACTTTATCATCAATTTTAACATAGGAAAATGAATGGGGTCCAATGTAGACACATTCTTTTTGGTACCTCGCGGGGGGAAAACAGAGCAACTATTGGCCAAACATAGGAAGTTTTAGTTCCGTATTGGATTCGTTTTAAATCGGCGGAACTATGCCCCTGAGTCATACAGTCGGGCTATACAGACAATTAATTTGATTGGCTTATAATTGCGCATGCCCACAATGACATCATAAAAATATTAGCCTGTTCAAAGAGGAGGACGATTTGGCATTGGGGGGCGGATTCAAACCTCCCGCCAGGATCCAGCGCCGAATCCTATTGGTTCACCGATCCCCACCCTCCCCCCACCCCCCTCCGCTCACCGCCTCACCCCTCCTCCCCAGTGCACTCCGTCAGCGTTTAGGCTCCGGTGGGAAGCAATTGAACCTAGTTCCTCATTCTAATGTTTACACAACTTGGGACCTTAGTTTAGTTCAAACCACAAAGTTGGGTTTGAAAAAGCGCTTTCTCACAAGTGGATCACTACCAACTCAGCGTCTTTCAACTGTAAGTATTTCGTTATTTTCTGTGTTTAGTGTGCACATTGCATAACAGTACTAGTGTTGCAGTTGAATAAAGTTAGCCTAGCACAGCTAAACTATCCACCCATGATGTTAACAAAAGACAGAAATATATATACTCACGCAGTTAACTGCAGTGTGTGATTTAGTATCAGACTATGCCAGGTTAGCACTGTAGTGCTCTAGTTAAAAATATTAATCTGACGATATTTCAACTAGAGATTATAAACAACACGTTACATAACTTTGGCTCAACAATGCTGCAGCCTGCAGTACAGTACATACACTACAGCTGTGTACGGTATTGCTGCACGACATTTTGTATTTTAGTGCAGTTAAACATCTCGCTGCTCAAACTGGGACAATAGCCTAACTACCGTTATAAATAAAATGCTGTAAACTTAAGCTAAAAGTAAAACGCGATCCAGTAACAATGGGGCGAGCGAGGGGGTATCAAACGAGCTACTGTTGTGTTTACACACGCAGAGTTTAATCTGGGAACGGCAAAATATAAATGTATCTTTTGTTCTTTTGAATTAGCTACAGAGCTCTGTATCAGTCTTTACTTTGTCAGTATTTGCTGTATCATGTCTCGTATAGTATTTCCACTGGTGGAAAAGTAGACTACTCAAACCATTTCCCAAGTTTTCAAATGTATACAATATTTGAAAATAGCAGATTACAAGCTCACAATACGTTGCTCAAGTAAAGTACAGTACTTGCTTGGCTTTACACCTCTGAATATATCCCCCTTCCCCCACGTAACATGCTTACCCTTACATTCCTTCCTTTTGTCTCTAACTATGGTCTTTATCTGTGTGTCAACCCCCACTCCATAGCAACTTACAAATATGTTAATCCCAATGTTATCATGTTTTTTCTATCATGTGTTCATCAATGTATTCATTTGAACATTATTTTTCATTTTCATCTCAAGGAGACAACACCTTGGAGGAGTCCCTACTCGGCTCTGCTGCAAACCCAGTCCAGACCTTCAACAATCAATGGGAGTGGAGAGTCACAGCTGGAACGCCAAACAAACATCTTCTCAATCAAAATAATAACAAAATATGCCTTCAACTTGTCACTGTAACAACTACACATACTGAAATATGGTTCAATTAAACATCCGACAAGCTGCTAAAATAAAACTACAAAGGATGTATACATTGAACTGATTGAATATTTTATTACATTCTACAGTCTTCTTTACATTTTACTATTGAGCCAAATAAACGTTTAAATAATATGGAAATGGAAATCCTAATATGTCTTTATTAAATTGAGGGTACCATTTTAAGAAGACATTTAATCATTTCAATATAATTATATTGTTTTGACATTGGAACATATCTGTAAAATCGGTTGGCTACTTCTTTTGACTCATCTGTTGATGACATGACACTCTTTATAATCCATGGTATTGGTGTATTTGCATGAAAATCAAGGTGCTAGCAGGCTTGATTGGCCCATATAGCCTATTGTCATACTGTAGGCTATACAGACTATGTACACAATGAATTATTTAAACAATGTGTCTCATGTTGCTCACAGGTTTGGGTGAAAGGAGGATTAGCATTGTGAATTGATTGAATAATTGATTAGACATGAATGCAAAACAGCAAGAGTAAAAGGATAGTTCTATGATTAAAAGGCGTAGGCTATACATTCTTAACTACTATTGAGAATAACAGGGTGAATGCATTGAAACGTAGCCATTTAATAGTCTGTAGGTTGGTCAAATAGTGTATTTTATACATGTTCCCACCATGGTAGCCTTTCAACATCTTAAAACAGTCTTTGATTGTGTTACTGGTGAATGTGTATTTATTTATTTATGTGACATCAACGGACGAGATGCTGCGCAGCCTCATCAGTAGCAAAGGTAATAAAAGAGTAAAGACTGGGGTTCCGAGGCTAGGAGAAAGTAAACGTTAGCTGCTTAGCTAGTTAGCTTCAAGTTAGCCTCTAAGCTAGCAGCAACATAATTCGAACTATGGTAAACCCTGAGGCTTGACCTGCTGCGGTGAATATGCGACTACTTCATTGCATACACCGTGCTGGCGTGCGTTTGTCCACACTTCCATCCGATTGCCTTTTAAATGTAAATTTCCCATCCACGGAGTCTTGTGTAATGTGTATGCGAGCGCATCCGTGCAGGGAGAGGGAGGGACTGCTGCGCTGGTTTGGTTTGGTTTCCCTACGGAACTATTTTCAGGGTAGGACCAGAGCAGACTTGCCCCGACGTCACAGCATTTGGAGAGACGCCCCCTTATGCCAAACAATGCGTTGTGCTTCCCCAGGCTTTTATTTTTTCTACCTATCGCCAAAATAAAAGTCTGGGTTTCCGAGGCTATAAAAATATTAACAGGTGACAGGTCCCCTTTAAGTACTGTACTTTACTTGAGTATTTCCCATTTTTAATAATTCTACTTCTACTCCTCCACTGGCTGCGGTTTACACCACAGAAATGGCCGCGGCGCCCTCTACAGGAGAGCGCTCAGGGAATGGGTCTTTGAATCAGATGCAACTGTTTCTAGGGAGTGTGGGTGCTGGGATGGGAATGTGTGTGTGCCATCGCTGGCTCCAATGCTTCCATGGATGTCTGCTTTGTCTTGAAAGTCATTTGCCAGATTGGCAAGCGTTGATTGATTGAAGACTTTATTAGAAGTTTGCATAGAAAAAGGTACAGTTTCATGACGGTACAGTTCACTGGTACAAGGTCTACTAAAAGGAGATCCTAGAAAAGACTAAGCTTATTTCCACAGGAAACCATTAAAGTATCTCATATAACATTGAATGACAGACGAATAGAACACAGTACTATGCAGTAGATATAGTCAGTAAAAAAAAAGAAAGAAAGAAAGAAAGAACAAAAAACAGTAAGTTTATACAAACAGAAAGTATATACAAAGAAGGGGCAGGGACGGTTTTTACCAGTTGCGAAAGGCTGCTGCCTGTAAGTGGTTTTTCAGGGCGATTTTAAAGGATGCTAGGGATCCACACTCCTTTAAGACCTTCGGTAAGGCATTCCACATTTTTGTGGTATAGCAGAAGAACGAGTTTGACCCTTTCTTCGAGTTGACTCTGGGTTGAACGTGATCTGTGGCGCTGCCTCTGGTGGCAAGCTCATCCTCTCTAGACCATCCTATGTTTTCATTCCTCAGTCCACACAGGCAGGGGCGTCACAAGGGGGAGGAAAGTGGGACTGAGTTACTAGGGCCCAAGGTGGTGGAGGGGCCTTCATTATTTTATAGTTTAGCTATTGAAAAATAGCAGCGCTGCGAGCTTGTAGATCTGCTATTTTTGAAAAGTCGTGAAAAAATGTGTGCAAATCTTTGAATATATGTATTTTTTTTGCGAACATTTGTAACTCAAATTTTGCTTCTGGGGGGGGGGGGTCCCTGGAACTCAATATTTTGAGATGGGGGGTCCGTGGCCAAATACATACCATTTTGGGGGTCCTTCACATGAAAAGGTTTGAGCTCCACTGACATAGAAACATAGGTTTTTTCAAAAAAAAAACCTTAGAAGGATTTGAAATATTCAAAGATTTTCATGATTTTTCAAAAATAGCAGATCTACAAGCTCGCAGCGTGGCACTCGGTGCCGCGCTGTGAGCTTGTATATCTGCTATTTTTCAATAGTTAAAGCACAGGGGGGCCCCGCAGTGAATCCTTGTACCCAGGGCCCCGGATTTGGTGTGACACCCCTGCACAAAGGACCTTGCAAGCGTCTGAGCAAAACGTAGGGTTCCTTTTGATACGTCCAACCGCGTCTGCAGCACCCCTGAAGCTCTCTTGGTTTGCCAGCCACGAACACTACTACTAAAACACACATACTGTATGCTAGAGCAGCCATTCTATCCTCGGATTCAGACAAGCTAAAATATGCAAATGCACTTAACCCTGCAAGGCCCAGCGTTGCTTTTTGGCAACATTTTTTAAATCATTTAAAAAAAATGTTATCGTTAGTTTTCCTGTTCTTTTTTCACATTAACATCACCATTAAATCCTATTGTTTAGTATTACAATGCCATTGGCCAGGATATTTGCATATAAATACCCCTCACAGGGGCTGACATTCACACCTCCCAGAGAAGTTGAAATTCCAGCGTCTGGACGGACAACATCTCACTTTTTAACTGAAGCTATTCCTCACTAAAACACAAGTAAAAATGCCTGTAATATATTTTTTCGTGATCATTAGAATGTCTAGAACATGTACATACAGTATGCAAATTAGAGCATGATTTATGATTTATGATTTATGGCAATAAAACATTATTACATCATTACAAAAACATTATTAATTTTTTAACATTACATTTTCCTGTGATAGGACTCCTACAACACCATCTGTTTTTTTATTTTTTTATTTTGGCCAATAGAAATTAATTCGGGTCTTGCAGGGTTAAGGCCTTTGGCCAGTACTTGCTATTCCATGAGCATAGTATTCAAAGTCCCCCACCACTCAAAAATGTGTTTTTCATACAGTTAACTACTCTTGGAGGCAGGATTTGACTATACTGATTGTTATATGTGCAGGACTTGCCACCAGAGTGCCTGTAGCACATTCTTCCAATTGGACGTGGGGTGCTTCTCTGTACTTCCTCAAAATGTGAGCTGGTTGTATGTGTAACAATATCACAAACCTATCATGGTCCAATATACACACACTAGCTGAAGGCTGTTTTGCACAGTAGTGATGTGCGGGGCGAGGCCTGTGGTACCGATGTTTGATAGTGCATATTTGATATTCATAGCGCAATACTTTCTCAATGAGGTAAAGAAAAGGGTAGATGTGCTTCCAGACCCCTTTTAGGCTTTTTATTTCTGTTTACTTTTTATGTGGGAACGGGGGCGCACATCCTATTCTACCCTCAAAATATTAAGTCAGGTATCTTTGTGCGTTGTCATGGATCGGTGTTGACCACCTCCATCCATGCATGCATTATGTACGTACAGTAGGCTACATGAATTCAAATCAACGACAACACACACAGAACCCGTACTGCACAGCATCGGGCTGACAGGCTAACAGACAACTTAAAGGAGCTATAGTCAACTTTTTCATTGTAGGGCCGACACTTTGTTTACATCCTACTCTATAGACTAGAATGTAAACAAAGTGTCGGTCTGACAATGGCCAAAATGATTATTTTATCATTATTTTACGCTTTTTGTGGTCATTTTTGAATAGAAACACATATATGAAGCTTATTTGTTTATAAAATGTTTTCGAAACATTATTTTATTTTAGTATCCATTTTTCAAGAAAAAGTTGACTATAGCTCCTTTAACTACTTTCATCTAAGTTTTCAGAAATCTTTGTTTCTTAAACAAATGGACAGAGAAAACAAATACTGAATAGGAAAAGGCTCAAAGCTCATCGAGATTGCATGTATTACAACTACAAGATCCGAAGACCAATTTATGCTTTGTACGACTAGTGTTGAATGATGTGTCACACGACGAAAATGTCGCCAAAACGACTAAAATGTGTTAAATGTCGCAGAGAACCTTCAATTTACAATTTCCAATTCAGGCATTTAGCAGACGCTTTTAATCCAAAGCAACTTACAATAAGCATGTGACACATGAATATAATAAGCAAGATAACATGTCAGTATATCAACAACAATATCAAAATGCAAAGGAATATCAATCTAGAAAACACAGACGGTGTTGTGTGCCTCTGGACAAATTACGGTTGCAGGCGCTTCATTAAATGTCACGTACGTTGATTGGTTGTGGCAACGCCGTCGGCAAGTTGCAGACAGCGAATACGCAGAAACGTTGGGAAACACAAGCACGAGTCCCAGGGCCGGATCTAGGCATAGGCAAGGGGGGGCAATGCCCCCCTAAATGCCCTGTCTGCCCCACCAAACATGATGGCATGCAGAAAATCTAAAATTTCAAAAATATTAAAAATATTTGAAATGTTATGCTACGACTAGGAAGATGAATAGATAAACTGATAAGAGAGAGAGAGAGAGAGAGAGATAGACACATTACAGATACGCCAACAAGTGTGATGCTGTAGCCTGATGCAGATGTAAGACCTGTTTGTATTATAGGTATAAGTGTGGCAAAATGCTTAGTTTTCTATGCATTTCGTGTGTTTTAGGGGGTTTGTCACCCCATTATTTTGTTCCGCCCACACCACGCCGCTGGAGGTCAGCCCCTATCATTTCTTCCTGCCCCACCTAGTGCTAAAGGCTAGATCCGGCCCTGAGCTCAGGACATACCATTCGACAGACACTTATAATATAAACAAAATTGGCCATTATAATAATTGTTTTTCTTTCTTTTTCTTTTCTTGCCTTTATTGACAGAGAGACACGAAACAGGGAAGAGAGAGTGGAGGAGTGACATGCAGCGACGGGGACTGGAGCAGGGGGGGCTCACAGCTGTCTGGCCTACGGTATGTGGTCCACGCCGTAACCTCTCAGCCATCTGCACCCAACAGTAAGTCCTTGTCACTCGCCATCATCGTCACTCGCTACTTCCTTTGCATCACCATGACCGTCTGACATCTGCCTTCTCTGTTTACTGCACCTCTTCTCAAAGTGAGGTCTGGGGGACCCCCAGGGGTCCTTTGAGGGGCTTCCAGGGTGGGGGACCCCCAGGGGTCCTTTGAGGGGCTTCCAGGGGGTCCCCAGCACAACCAGTTCATATGCAGTCAGTAGTGTCACAAACAGAAGCCATGGCAAAGAAGGGAGAGACACATGGGGTTCAGTGATAAAAAGAAAATGTGTTATTTCAAACATACATTATTCAAAACAATACTAAACTGCGATGTGTCAATCAGTGGTATCAGCAGAGATGGGCGAAAATACATTGAAAAGTATTTTGATACAAAATACAAATACTGGGTCAAAATATGTATCAAAATAAAAAATATAAATACAGGCCTGAGAAGGTATTTTGTATTTTGAAAATACATTAAATACATTTTATAAAAATTGATGCAATGATTAGTAATTTTATAGATTGATTGCCAAGTAATACATTTATTGCCTCTCAGAATTTCTAAGAATAAATTGACCACACTATGGTGTTTGTCTTTGGAGCAGGCAGCCTAAATGTACAATTTAAACCTTTGTGAATGTTTAAAATATGTCCATTTGAGAATAAAATTACATTGAAAAAGTATTTTGTATTTATACTAGACCTGGAAGTGTTTTGATACAAATTACATCAAATTTTTTCCATCCCAGCCAAATACAAATTAGAAAATACAAAAAGTATTTCAAATACGTATTTCAAATACATGTATTTCAAATACTACCCATCTCTGGGTATCAGTATGTCAGCTGATGGATGTGTGCTTGTGTGCACGGTGTTGTAACATGTGAGAACATACTGTAACTAAACAGGGCTAAATAAATCCTAACCAAACAAGCAAACACAAGGTGCTGGTCCAAGGGAAAGAGAGAGAGTGAACTGCCACAGCCAGGCTTTAGATTCCCCTGGGAGCCATGGGTGCTCCCAGTTGCATTCATTAACTCCACCCACCATGCAGGTACTGGCAAGATCAAGGGCAATGTTATCACACTGTCCTTGCTAAAGCATGATAGCATCACAATAGCATCAAAATCCATTTAAAGGGCCACTTCACCTCTGGGACAACCAGATCTTATTTTATTGTTGTTTGGGACCATCAACACAATCCTGTAATTTCTTTTGTGTTCAATCTGTTTCTTGAGATATTTTAGTATTTCAGCATGTACTAGTGATGCATTTTGCATCATGCAAAATGCATCACTATTCATGCTGAAATACTAAAATATCTAAATAAACAAATAAATAAATAAACAAAAAATAACTCAAGATTGTGTTGATCATGTCCCAAACAACAATAAAATAAGATTGGGTTGTGCCAGAGGTGAAATCGCCCTTTAACCAATTGAGCCCTACATACTTATTAAGGGTGTAACGATATAGTAACTGAATCGAATGATCTACTATATTGTTTGCAAAAGAAAAATATCGTACCGCTTTGGCTTTGTATCTTATTGTATCGTTTTAAAATGCGGTAATCGGTATCAAATCGTTTTGCAATGCAAATAATTGATTGTATGGAAACTAAGTATCCTTTCCTCTAAAAATGAATCTTGGCAGTTTTAAATGGACTCAAACATGTCTGCAGAACTCTGCATCTCCTGTCAATGAAGCACCTGCAAACATCCAGTTAACAACGTTTCTACTCTAGTTACCCGGGCCTCACAAAAGCCTTCTTTCAAAAAGAATTATACCAAGTAAAACGAAAACTGTACTTTGTATCCAACATGATTTCTAAAGGTGTGTGTGTGTGTGTGTGTGTGTGTGTGTGTGTGTGTGTGTGTGTGTGTGTGTGTGTGTGTGTGTGTGTGTGTGTGTGTGTGTGTGTGTGTGTGTGTGTGTGTGTGTGTGTGTGTGTGTGTGTGTGTGTGTGTGTGTGTGTGTGTGCGTGCGTGCGTGCGTGCGTGCGTGCGTGCGTGCGTGCGTGCGTGCGTGCGTGCGTGCGTGCGTGCGTGCGTGCGTGCGTACATGTACGTGTACATGTGTGTATGTGTACATGTGTGTAAAATGACTGGGTATGTCATGCTAGGATTGCATTGATTAGACTCTGTACCAAGCGTGGGTGTGTATTAGTTGATAATGGTTTTAGATTAGTTTTTTGGTTGTTATTCAAGTTGTGGCTTGTGATAGTAGCATTGTTTGAATAGCAGAGCTCAAATAGTAATAGAGTGGCACAATTAATGCAACTGCAGCAATGGACAGGGGTGTCCCCCCCCCCTTAAGGGGGGGGGGGGGGGGGGAGTGGGACTGACTAGGGCCCAAGGTGGAGGGGCCTTAATTATTTTATACTTAAGCTATTGAAAAATAGCAGATATACAAGCTCGCAGCGCAGCACCGAGTGCTGCGCTGCGAGCTTGTAGATCTGCTATTTTTGAAAAGTCGTGAGTGTGTGCAAATCTTTAAATATATGTATTTTTGAAGAGAACATTTGTAATTCAAATTTTGCCTCTGGGGAGTCCCCTGGAACTAAATATTTTGAGATGGGGGTCCGTGGCCAATAAATACATATCATTTTGGGGGTCCTTCACGTGAAAAAGTTTGAGCACCACTGACATATAAACATATTTTTCAATAGTTATTACAGCACAAATTAATGTGTAATAATGCGTTCCCAGTTCCCCCTATGAAGAACATTCATGGGGGGCCCGCAGTGAATCCTTGTACCCAGGGCCCAGAATTTGGTGCGACGCCCCTGGCATTGGACGGCAGAAATTAGAAATTAGAAATTAGAAATTACGGCCCAATAATAGCGAATGTAAGCAACGCTACGGCGACGGCAGATGACAACGGCAACCGGAAATGATCAGCGCTCGATAGATCAACCTGCCGCCGTAGCAGCCGTCTGTACTACGCCAGGCCTTTCCACCTTGCGCCTAAAACGCCTGCTCCGTAGACGCGTCGCCATGGGAACCAAAGCGTTCAGTGAAAGAGGTGGGACCCCGTCGCCGACGGCTCTTTGCTTAATGATTTGTGGTGCCATGGCATTGGTCCGAAGGTTCATTAGTCCGAAGGTTCATTAGTCCGAATTTGTTAAGAATACTATGCCTAACTCTAACCCTAACCTTAACACCTTCTAAGCCGGGCCGTACTCGCTCGGACTTCCTACTTGGTCCAATCAGCCGCACGTCTTTTCCCGGACTTTCCCGTAATTTATGATATTAATCATAATTTTTTGAAAAATACAGTCGCAGGTCGTGCTCTGTCTCTTTAAGAGACGTTGTGCAATGGGATCACGTCAGAAACGTGATGACGTCATCGGCTGGCTCTGCCACTGGCTCCACGAGCGGCCATTACGTTCCCTTGCACTGTGTGTGCTGCAGCCTGGCTTAGCCCATCCCCCCGTCTTTTTCGACCAGACGACAGGCGAAATCAAGGCTTCGGAATGAGTGGAATACATGGAATTAGATCGATGTGCGTGCGACGAGGACGTAATGTACTTTCGAACGCTGTTTTTTCTCGCGGATTACCCCATCTCGCTCCATGCAAATGAACGGCAGAAATACAGCCAGCAGCAGCTTCTAAGTAAGTGGCCGCCCAAACACGTACTGTGTGCACGTCCTGCTGGCTTGCACTGAACGACCCGCGCGCGTTGTTTATCATTTGGTGTGTTTGTTTTTTAAAACATGTTTATAAATAAAACGCTGATTTCACGGCAGTACCTCCGTTCAGGGGGTTCTGCTGGGGCTGGGAAGGATTAACCTCAGTAACCCTAACTAAATTCGGACTAATGAACCTTCGGACTAATGAACCTTCAGACTTTTGGGCAGTCCCCTTGATGTCTACGTGTGTAAGTGCCGGAAGTAATTTGCCCAACAACACTAGTCATTTGAAACACTTTCAACTTTTTACAAAAGTTTTGAAACTAGTGAAAATAGCAGGCCTACAACATTATGGTTCATTTCAAATGACAAATAAATTGAACCTTATGAGCTTGCAGATTGATTGTATATTTCATCATACATTCATGGAGTATAGTGCTTAAGTGGTTACATAACATACAGTAGGAAACAGTGGTGAGAGACTGTGGTAAGGTAAGTACAGTATGCAGCTCAAACAGGTCAATGTTGTTGACAAATGTTTCCAGTAATCCAACACAACAGAGGTCTGCAGAGCACGGATCGCTATGCTAATCCCACCCGCTTTAACGTGAAGGATTTCCACGTCATCTCATACAGCAGGTACAAGTGGCACATATGATGGTTCCTGCTGCTTTCCTATGGGTGCTACGATGACAGAGACATTTCAAGTGATGAATGACTCTCTCAATTGCGTTAGTACTTACAGTATATGTGTGCATGTGCATGTGCATGTGCATGTGCATGTGCATGTGCATGTGCATGTGCATGTGTATGTGCATGTGCAAGTGCATGGAGAGGTTGAGGAAGTGTTAACCTGACTGCCATTTAATTAATTTAAATACAAATGGCGAGCTGAACACATGGTAAAATGTAGACTTGCAGAGAGAATCGGTTCTCTCTAATAAGCAGTGGTGGTTACTTGAGTAAAAGTATCAATACTGCAATGTAGAAATACTCTGTTAGGGTGCCCTCACACCAAAATACCTTGAGTAAATTTACTTGAGTAAAAGTACGAAAGTATTGGCATCAAAATATACTTAAAGGACCAAAAGTAAAATGTTTGAAAATAGCATATCTACAAGCTCACAACGCGTCGCATCGCGACGCGTTGTGAGCTTGTAGATCGGCTATTTTCAAATAGCCAAGGTATAAAATATGGCTCAAGTGGTTTATGTGTGTTTTATAATATTATTATTTATATCTGCAAAGTAACTAGTAACTAAAGTTTTCAAATAAATGTTGTGGCGTAAAAGTACAATATTTGGATCCGAGATGTGGTGTAGAAGTAAAAGTATTGGAAATTGGAAATACTCAAGTAAAGTACAAATACCTCAAAACTGTACTTAAGTAAATGTACATAGTTACTTTACACCACTGCTGATAAGCCGGTTGTTTCATCTCTTGTGTTTCTTGCTGTGTTCTGTGCAAAAGGACAGCTTTTTGCCAGGGAGGTAAGGAAATAAACTTTACCTCACTGACAGACAGATGGATGTTCTGCCTTTCTGCAGCGTAATGAAACCCTGTGACAGACAGCCTCACAGAGCAGCACTCCACAAAACCCCTATGCAAATGTCATGTTGACGAGACACGCTGAATTAATTAGTTTCCTGATTTTTGTAGTGCACTCAGTAGGCTCTCCTTAAGAGTGATGATTGGTGCAGTAAAAGTTTCTACAGTAAAGTTACGTGTTCCTGTTCTTTTTTTATCTCTCGCTCGCTCTCTCTCAACACAAGAGACGGATCGCATGCCCAAAGGAGGAGCAATGGGTGCTTAGAGATCCCAAAGAAAAGAAATTGAACTTGATAACTTAAAAGAATAATCACACATTACCATGAATTAAGAGCATGTTAACACATGAACACTAACAGCCCTGGGGTTTTCCTTTTTTATTTTATTTTTATTTTAACTTCATGATTATGCAAATTGCGGAGGAGGCTGGTGTAGCCACTAGAGAACCATTGCCAACCAGTGCTTAACCAGGCACTGTGTTATTCACATTCAACTCCCTGTAGCCTTTAGTCCACAGTCAGACTTAAGGCTACATTAATGAAGAAGTCCAGTGATTATCATTCAGCCATGCCGTTATGGGAATTGCACTGGAGTACAGTCACAGTTACTGTACCTTCCCTGTGTCTCATTAGCGAGGAGGATTCCTATTACCAGGGGCTCGGCGCTCGCCATCTCAAAAACGCTGTGCAGTGTTTTGTTACGGTTTCTGGATTGAACAACATGTTTGCTCGTAAGCGAGGTAAACGGTGCGCGGTAAGCTTTGAGGTACGTTTCCTCTCGCTTGGTGGTTGTGTCAGAAGTACGCAATCAGCAGCGATATGTATATACCTCGAAGCCGATTCTGCAAATACCTTCTAAATCAGTAGATAAAAAAAAAAAAAAGAAATATGGCAGATGTAACAAGCTCACAGTCTTTGAAAGCATTTCAAATAGGGATGTCCCGATCACGTTTTTTTTTGCTTCCGATCCCAATCCTGATCACATATTTTTGCTCCCGAACCGATTCCGATCTTTCCCGATCCGATCTTTCAGCAATGCATTAAGAAAAAAGAAAAGAAGAAAACACATTCACGATGTCCCTTAACACATCTGCCGCCTTACACGTTTATAAACGTTCTATTTTGCCCAGCTATCTACCGCCTTACACGTTACTGTACGTTCTACCGTTTTTGGCCACTGGGGGGCACTGTTCACTAATATATGAGACAGCAATGTGTTCACAGCTCTTTGGGCAGCCTGTGATGCTGATAAAAAATTATAAAAATGTTATTCATGTAATCAGCTTTCTGCACACCTTCTTCAAGATGGCTGCCAAAATGGCCACCATCCACATGCTGTAATTGTTTGTGTGTGTTAATCTAAAAATAGATTTTTCTTGGGGTTGATTATATTTTTCTGCCAACTGCAAGGGGGCAATGGACATCTTCTGAGAGCTTATTTTTTTTCAAAAAATGTTTAATTTTTTTTTTATTTTCATTTTAATTTTTTGTAAAAAGCCGGGCAGTACTAAGATAGATTTTTTTTTAACCCTTGGCAGGCATTGTGTTAAGGTTGTTTTTTTTATTTAAATTACAGTATCCATGGATATAGCTTCTTTGTTTTCACTTGTGCAGCATTGGATCAAAACTAAAATAAAAATAAAGCTTATTAGCTTATTTTTTATATATTCTAAAAGAAAATCCTGATCTTCTTCTCCCAATTTCCAATCCGATCTTTTTTACCCCGATAATTAGCTTCATTGTTAAAACTACAGCGGTTGCACAGGTCTACTAAGGAGCCATGCATGTTGGGGAAACAATGCATATTGGGAATGCTGTATGCATGCTCTATTTCGATGACAATTCTTCACTGAAAGTTTGCACACAAGAGAGAGGCAAGCCATTCAGTTAAAGCCCACATCTGAATGAGCCCCAGTTCCACTTCACTGCAGACAGTGTATTATTGGGGAATTTAAGGAGCCCGTTTCTACTACGGCGACATGAGGCGGGACTACGGCTATACCTATACCTATGAGATGCATTTCAATGAGAGTGAAGCGGTTTCATGCCAGCAGAGGATTTCTGCAAAAAAACGCTCCCTTATCATTGAAATGCATTGGCGGAACGCGGATTCCACTCTCATAGGTATTTTGGTGTGAGGGCACCCTTACAGAGTATTTCCACATTGCAGTATTGATACTTTTAATCAAGCAAAAAAAATGTGAGTACTTTTTCCACCACTGCTTATCAGAGAGAACCGATTCTCTCTGCAAGTCTACATTTTACCATGTGTTCAGCTCACCATTTCTATTTAAATTAATTAAATGGCAGTCAGGTGAACACTTCCTCAACCTCTCTCCCACCCCTGCACACAGGCATGCCCATGCACATGCACATGCACATGCACATGCACATGCACATGCACATGCACATGCACATGCACACATATACTGTAAGTACTCACGCAATCGAGCGAGTCATTCATCACTTGAAATGTCTCTGTCATAGCAGCGCCCATAGGAAAGCAGCAGGAACCATCATATGTGCCACTTGTACCTGCTGTATGAGATGACGTGGAAATCCTTCACGTTAAAGCGGGTGGGATTAGCATACCGATCCGTGCTCCGCAGACTTCTGTTGTGTTGGATTACTGGAAACATTTGTCAACAACATTGACCTGTTTGAGCTGCATACTGTACTATTGAGGGACGTGCTGGGCCCCTGATTCAGCCCGGGAAAAAGAGTTGGAGAGGCCCTCATTGTGCGCTATAGAGACATTTTATTTTATTTTTTTTCCTAATGGCCGACCTGGACTGGCCGGGAATGAAACGGCCGTTCGGGAGCTTTTCCCAATGGCCAGCACGTCCCTGCTGTCCACTCATACTCTTGTTAGGCGTGTTTTCTATCTATTTCTGTTTTAATCTCACCATTGATTGGCCTGATTTGAGACGGGCTTCCCTTTGAGGCTGCGGCAGTGAGCTAGCATTGATCGTTTTTGATCGGACAGCGGTTACATGCTACCCAGGTGGTTAAAAGCTGCTCTTTGCTACTTGGATTGATCAAGAAGGAGGATTGAAAAGCTGTCGGAGGAGTCATCCAATTAATTACTGATGAATTCAGGAAAAGAAGAGGCAACCACAGACCACAATCTGACATCTACAGTAGGAAGCCAAAACAACGTTGTTAACAAGCGAGTATGATTAAAACCCAAATCAAGAGATCGAATCTGTACAGATCTAAGCAAGAACACAGCCACCATAGCCAACCATTATAGAAGCAATTCATCTTCTTGCAAGTGCTAACGGTGACCGTGTCGATCTCCTAATGGGATCACAGGAATGTAAAGCAAAGTGTTGATTGCACGCCTGCATGGGCTCTGCTTGTTGACCTGCCGTGCAGTGCTTTGCTGTTACGCAGTCTGTACAAACCGGGTGAAGGCATTTCTCAATATTACCAGTAAGACTCCCTAATCAGGAGATAAGCGACCGTCAGGTCACATGTGTACACAAATGGGCCTGTAAGTGCCGTTGATTCCTGGGTGTAGCAGGTCCATGAGTCTAGACATACTGTGTACCGCTTGGTGTGATTTTAGGGCAAAGTCTGTAGGAGCCGTGTGCAAAAATGTCTCAATAATACAATAACTTGATCTAACACCTCGCAGCGCGAGGCGTTGTGAGCTTTTAGATCTGCTATTTTTGGCTGCAGTTCTCAGAATATGGACACTAGGGTTCAAGTTGTTAATATAAATAGGATTCGAAGATTTGGAGGACCCCCTGTCGTAACTCTGAGGACCCCCTAGGGGTCCCGGACCCCCTGTTGAAGACCCCTGGGCTAGAATTTATGTTAATGAGATGCTATACTACCCAACCAATATACACACTTCTACTATGTAGCAATAATCAAGCAGTATAGTTGTAGAATGCATATAGTATACTGTATGATAGCCAGAGCCATGGACTCATTTGGCCCCAGTTTTGCGATGTGTTTTCCCGGTGCTGTCAGTGAAATGTCTAATTAGTCTGCTTTTTTTTAACTGCCCTGTTGCTTGTTGCCTCCATTAATCTATATTATTTTACTCTGCCTGTTAGACCAAATTTAATTCACCTGTCTGGGTAATTGCTTGCGCCGACGGAGTAGCAAGAAATACCTTAATTCGTTCATATATACAGTATAGTTGGCATTTCCAAAACAAACATACTGACACCAAAACATAATAAATTCATTTAAGAAAGAATGAATCAACTTCCAGCAGTTCCAGTCCTGCCACCGGAACAAAACAGATTAGAGGAAAGTTGTCAAGTCATATTATAACATAATGTGAGGCCGGTTGACAGTAGCCTACATTAAATGCATTTAGTCAGCATAACATGAAAGCAGCATATCCATAGACCAGGGACGTGCTGGCCATTGGGAAAAGCGGGACAACTCCCGAACGGCCGGTTCATTCCCGGCCGGTCCAGGCCGGCCATTAGGAAAAAAAATTAAATAAAATGTCGGTCTTCGTTCCATTTTGGGGGCTGGGTGGCCAACAAAGTAAATCATCACTGTCGGGCAGAAACCTCATACCTGGACATACAAGGTTTCCACCCGACGACGACAAACTATAACTCATGTACAGTAATTGGCCCACTGGCTTGTCACTTGTCATGATCTGAAATGGCAAATCTTTGAGTAGCAGCAGCGCTAGAGAGAGAGATCTCTCTCTATAGCGCGCAATGAGGGCCTCTCCAACTCTTTATCCCGGGCTGAATCAGGGGCCCAGCACGTCCCTGTGTGCCTTTGCTATAGGCTTGGTATTGAATACAAGGAGCTTAGTATGTGTGGGAGCACATATATCCAGGCAAAAGCATTGAACTAGGCCAGAGCCCTTGGTGGAAGATGGATTGATATGGCCTGCTGGTGCTTGAAATTCCTAGTTTAAGTTCTTTAGTGAGGCCCCAGGCATGTGGCATCAAGACTTATTATATTTTAGAGCTTCCACTTAAATTTCTCAAATTTAACTCATGTGTCTTTCTTTCTGTGGCTCCCCTGAATGTCGTACCTGGCAGGAAGTACGCTGCTGAAATCACATCGTTCCGTAAAATCTCCAGCTAACAATTTGCAATGAATGAGCAGCAGCAGGGGTGTCGCACCAAAGGATTCACTTCAATTATTTTGTGCTTTAACTATTGAAAAACAGCTGCTATTTTTGAAAAATCTTGAAAGTTTGTGCAAGTCTTTGAATATTTCAAATCCAGTGGTGCTCAAACTTTTTCATGTGAAGGACCCCCAAAATGATATGTATTTGGCCACGGACCCACATCTCAAAATATTTAGTTCCAGGGACCCCCCCCCCCCCCCCCCCCCCAGAAGCAAAATTTGAGTCATAAATGTTCGCTTAAAAAATACATATATTCAAAGATTTGCACACATTTTAACGACTTTTTCAAACATAGCAGATCTACAAGCTCGCAGTGCTGTGAGCTTGTATATCTGCTATTTTTCAAAAGCTAAAGTATATAAAATAATGAAGGCCCCTCCACCTTGGGCCCTTGTAACTCAGTCCCACTCCCCCCCCCCCCCCCCCCCCCCACCCTTGTGACGCCCCTGGAGCAGCAGGTGTGTGTTCACGGAGCTTCTCAAGGACACGTGTTTTACACGATGACAGTTGAAGAGTTTGAAGAGAACCTCTGACCAAGACGTGGATTCCTCATTATACAAGGACAGACACAGCATCTGCATTATTTGCCGTTGTGTGCTTGGTGTCTTTGGAATCTTTATTTTAATGAGGCTTAATGAGGTATGGTCCCCCTAATTAGCTCTGCCGTAGCACGTTGGAGTTTCAATTCCACCGTTGATCAATGGGGTGGCGACGAGTCGTTTAGTTTACCTGGAGGCAACGGAAGCTTGTCGCTCGTCCTTTGTGGGAAATCCTATGGCTTAATGAGTGAGAATACTGGAGCCTGACTATCCACACAGAACCACACGGTTACCTGATCATGTTGTATCTAATACAAGGGTCTTTCTTCAACAGGGGGTCCGGGACCCCTAGGGGGTCCTCAGAGTTGGTACAGGGGGGTCCTCAAAATCTTTGAGTGACAGAAACTTTTATTCTTCTTTTTAATATTAACCACTTGAACTCTAGTATCCATATTCTGAGAACTTTAGCCAAAAATAGCAGATCTACAAGCTCACAACGCCTCGCGCTGTGTGGCGTTGTGAGATTGTAGATCAGCTATTTTCTCCAAAGAGGTTTGTGTAGAGGGGAAAAAGAGCAGACCAAGTACGGAGTGAAAGGTCAAGTTTTCAAGTGTGTTTTCATTTATTTTTAAAAATAAATGAAAATAGATTTATTGAACAAACACGGCCTGCTTGGGTATTGGGGGGTAGCATGAGTCACCAGAAAAATAATGTGTGTTTTTAATGAATCTAGCTATCATGGTTAAAATGGAGTTTGAAGTTACAATGGGTGTGTATGGGGAGATGCCCTGGGCCTGGAGGGCCTGATAACATTTACATCCAATATCTAAATATTGAATCAAGCAAATTAAAAACTGTTCAGAATTTTCATAAAAGCCTGATTAGATGATAAAGGACCAAAAGTTTTTTTTTAAAGTGAAATATCCCTTTAACTCTCCTACTGCCAGATTATTTATTTATTTATTGGGTCTGGCGCCATCAAAAAGCGGCTTACCTTGGCGACGTTATAGTAGATAGACAGACAGACATTTATTTATTTATTTTTATTTTTTTTGGTTGTGCAATAGTGCACTTTGGTCTGCCAGGCAGCAGAGGGCGGCGTCATGCGAGAATGAATGTGAATTTGCCTGTTATGTGTTGAAGAAGAAGAAGACCAGTCACTGGCCACAGAGCCTTACAGCCGGAGGAAATCAACAAGGAAGTGAATTGTTCTCCGTTGATCTAACGCATAATGGATTTTTTACACCATCACCGCGGAAAATGTGTTTACAGTAGACGGCCGCGCGACCCCTCATCAGCTTACAGTCATCAGACGAACGAAGCGAACGAGCGCCGTATTGGCATCGAGGTTCTGTAAAAAATGGGGCGAACGTTAACGTTCAAAGCGTGGGAAGAGTTAACATATATAATCACTTGGGCTAGTTCTTCATCAAATACCCTATGAGGTACAATCTCACAAAACACGCTCACTTCATCTTCTGGTAGCTATGGGAACAGAATCTGGCTGAGGTACAGCTAAAGTACTACTAGGTTCTTCTGGTTGCCTTGATTAGAACAGCAGCTAGAATGAACATACAGTATGAACTGCCAAGCTTTTCTTAGGTTCTGATTAAACATGTAATTAATAATAGTCCATACAGTGATGAAAGGGTCATTTAATTCACATGTACATCTATCTTTAATGTTCTTTCTCTATAAATGTGTAAAATCGAACCGAACAACATCAAACTTGTGAATAAAAATATTATTTCAAATTAAAAATAAAATTACAGCTATTTCAGAGGACCTGAGGGAGTGCCAAGTGGGAAGTCGGTCTGATTGGCGGTTGTAACTATTAATTTACGGAATGTCTGTCCGCATGCTGACATCACTGATACTAAACAGGTCACCGCCATGGTAACAGCCGCATGCTGAAACTATGTCCAACATCACTGATTGACATCACTGATTGACATCACTGATTGACATCACTGATTGACATCACGGAACACCATACTGTATATGGGCATAAAAGAGTGAAACAGCCTGCATGCTGACATCACTGATATTGAACAGTGTCGCCACCAGACATCACTACAGTGCCCAAATTTGGAGATGACATCACAGACTTGCCTGGACACGGAACACAATATATGGGCATAAAAGAGAGCCAGACAGACAGAGATACGAGATCTCCATATAATATATGGGCATGAAAGGGACACAGACAGACAGACAGACAGACAGATACAAGGGTAGACTCCTCAGGGACATTCAATCACTCATATACTGTGCACAGGACTACTAGTAAGACACCTGAGGGTGGAATGCGACCTCAGGGTGACATGCGACCTCGCCCTAAAGGGCGAGGTCGCGCCAATTCTTGACTATCTGGCCAACCACAGCGTTTCTCTGACGATTCTAGTTGTTATCATTCTG
This sequence comes from Nannobrachium achirus, assembly GCF_963921795.1. Lineage (NCBI taxonomy): Eukaryota > Metazoa > Chordata > Actinopteri > Myctophiformes > Myctophidae > Nannobrachium > Nannobrachium achirus. The sequence goes on along the minus strand of NC_137824.1, from coordinate 59,234,127 downwards.
GGGGGAGTTTGTTCATGTTTTTGTGAGGGTATCAACCCTAGGAGACACGGGGAGAACATGCAAACTCCACACAGAAAGGCCCTATCGCCAACCCCACCTAGGGTGTGAGCGATAGGGCCTAAACATGGAGATGTGGAGAACACTATATATGGAGATAGTCCAGTCCATCATGTCATATGGGACTACCGTCATAGACAGTAGCCATTGTTAGGCCGGAGTCAATGGCTGTCTGTCTGACTGTCTGTACAGGAAGTGATGTCACATGACATACTTTTTATGCCCATATATGAGTCATTCTGTACCACATCTCCATGTTTAGGCCAAACAGGTTTGCTCCATTTCTCCATGTATAGGTCCAAATGACCTCGCCCTAAAGCGCCAATTCTTGACCATCTGGCCAACCACAGCGTTTCTCTGACGATTCTAGTTGTTGTCATTCTGGGGGGAGTTTGTTCATGTTTTTGTGAGGGTATCAACCCTAGGAGACACGGGGAGAACATGCAAACTCCACACAGAAAGGCCCTATCGCTCACACCCTAGGTTGGGTTGGCGATAGGGCCTTTCTGTGTGGAGTTTGCCTAAACATGGAGATGTGGTACAGAAGGACTCATATATGGGCATAAAAAGTATGTCATGTGACATCACTTCCTGTACAGACAGTCAGACAGACAGCCATTGACTCCGACCTAACAATGGCTACTGTCTATGACGGTAGTTCCATATGACATATTGGACTAGACTATCTCCATATATAGTGTTATCCACATCTCCATGTTAGGACTCATATATGGGCATAAAAAGTATGTCATGTGACATCACTTCCTGTACAGACAGTCAGCCATTGACTCCGGATTAACAATGGCTACTGTCTATGACGGTAGTCCCATATGACATATTGGACTAGACTATCTCCATATATAGTGTTATCCACATCTCCATGTTTAGACAGCCAATGACTCCGGCCTAACAATGGCTACTTTCTATGACGGTAGTCCCATATGACATGATGGACTGGACTATCTCCATATATAGTGTTATCCACATTTCGTGTAGCCGCCCTGTACAGGAAGTGATGTCACAACTTGCTGACATCACACTGACATCACAGAGGATACGGAAGGACGGTCACGAGGATACAGAAGGAAGGTCACTCAAGCGACACGGTTCTTCAGAGTATATGCGACCTTCGGTCGCAATTATATAGATATCTATAAAATCCACAAAAAGATGAATCTGTTTATCTGCGTCCCTTTTTATGCCCATATATGGAGATCCCCGATGCAATTAATATGATGCCATACTACTGACATCCTAGAATAGACGTACACTACTGTGATAATTACTGGACTACTAAGTACTATGATGGGTACTGCACTATTCTTATTCTAATTCTGATTCATCTTTCTCAACGAGCATCGGCCTAGTTCCTTCAAAGCAACAATAAGATGCATCACAGCTGTGTGTTTTGCCTCCGGGATGCTGGTTTGTGTAGTTCTCATTTGACACTGGTGGATTATATTCAGTTTTATATCGCAGCATCTGAGCAACTTCAGAGAAGTGAAGTTGACGTTTTGTGGTATTGATATACTCTATGAACGCCCGGGGCTTCAACCTCTCTGGATTGATGAGATTTGGAGTGATTTTTGTGATGATTCTCAGAAGCAGGTCTAGATTGACTGTTTATATGAGATATTTGGAATCAGAAACGGTTGGTAATGAGCATATAAATGGTATTTTATTGCCATCAAAACACAGTCATGATATTATCTGGTATCCTTTTCCAAGAACTGAGTAATACTTTCTTTGTAGAGATTGTCATCACTCATAAAGATCAAGTCTCAGGCTGCTGCTCAGTACCTTAGCAAAGAAAAAGCACCACAGATGAAATTCAAATAAAAAATATGTTTATCTCTATTGTATACTGTATCCGCTTTATTCAGTTTATGTGATCTCACATGTCAGAGGTGGCAAATTGACTTTTCTTTTATAGATTCAAGTATCTTTTCTTTTCACCAACATTCAGCAAAATGAACAAACAGCACACACACACACACACGCACACACACACACACACACACACACACACACACACACACAAAAGGTCTATTCATTTTCTTGGACGAGAGGTGGTTTGTCAGGTTAACTACGTTTAAATGACAGTAGAATATGAAACAGGGCTGCACATGCCGGGCTGTTCAGGGGCGTCAATTGGGTATGGCAGGGGTATGCAGCTGCCATACCCTGCGTTCAGGGGGAGAAATAAAAGTTACTTTTAAATATAAATCCATGAATGTCTCTTTGTCTATCTGTGCTGGTTATTATGTTGTTAAATTGCAGTAAAATAATTTACCAATTTTACAAAATGGTCACTTTAACAAGGTATTATAATTATATTCTCCACACTTGTATTCTGCCCATCTTGACAAGATGGTATATAGACCCTATTCACGGCCCGCCCACGCACGCACACTCAGCAAATTTCTCAGCAACTTCCTGGTGCTGACGTCAGCTTTGAAGGGTAAAATAACACAGAAATTGCTGGACTTAAAGCCAACAAATCATTATTTTGAACGGTAAAGTAAATTAACGCTTTGTGCCTTTTACTATCTTGTGTTCTTGATCATGCTAGCCGTATTTTATACTTAACTATTCGGAAATTGCATAACATTTGCGATTTCTGTGTTAACTCTATGGGCTTTTAGTAGGGTTTTCCCCTTCAACCGTGACGTCAGCACCAGGAAGTTGCGTAACGTGAATTCGGTCAATTCCCAGGTTCCGCAGGTCAGCTGCACAGGTGCAATGCATTAGCGTTAATTATGGCACGTTTACTAACATGCCAAGTTTACTATAGCTGCACTTGAAACCGTAGAAACAGGGGGAAACATTTTTATGTACTTATTAAAATAAATGTATCATGCCTGTTGCTAAGGTATGGCAACATGACTGGTGTCTCAAGGCGCGCGTGCAAGACACCTGTCATGTTGCCATACCATATCTTTTTTTCTGAACTGACGCCACTGGGGCTGTTTTGAATGTGGGTTCAGACCGTGGAGAGTTGGTTGGGAGAATGGCACCACCTGGATAATGAGATTCAGGGAAAGGGCCGTGCGGCTGCCTCAGCCAGAGGGCTTACCCAGCTTATCTACGAGCTGCACCACACCGGGAGGGAGGGGAGGGGGGGGAGAGAGAGAGAGAGAGAGGGAGGGGGAGAGAGAGAGAGAGATAGAATGGCAGAAAGGGGAGAAAGAGAAGAGAGGGCAAGTGAGTGAGAAGAGAGAATCTCCCAGTCTCTCAGGCATGAACGGAACGCTCTCGCTTTAACTCTTACCTGGACTTTCTTTGCCTGCCTGTCAGTGGTGGGGAAAAAGTACTCAAATGTTTTACTTATAGTGCCATTCCCACGAATACTCGCGAAATATTAAAAGGTATCTAGAGTGCCGATCCCACGATGACGCTGTATATACAGTAAAGCTGGCAATGGCTACTTACCGTCCGGTGAAAAGCCCTGGCACGGGTGGAGTCGGCGATTCATCATCATCGCGCATCCACGTGCACACAATAGTGATCCCATAACATTGAAACCAACGGTCTTTCTCATCTTTATCGTCCATTTTCTCCAAAAAACACTTTTGATGCCAAGGATGGCATTGGATTCTCGCTAAAATAGCAAAAGCATAAAGGGATCCATCTTCCACCCCTGTTTACATTTGGACCAGAAGTACTTCCGGGTGAATCTTCGTCAAGTAGGAATTCGTTTAGTTAGCTCGATCTACTTCCGGCCTTCAAAATAAGAGACTGGCCGGAGTGGCCGCGGACGGAGCAGGCGGCTGGCACGCTGGACATTTAACCCTTTCATGTCTGGGCACTAAATGAGTTAATGTGAACGTATCAATCAGAGGTGTAAAGTAAATAAGTACTTTTACTTAAGTACTGTAGGCTACTTAAGTACAGTTTTGAGGTATTTGTACTTTACTTGAGTATTTCCAGTTTCCAATACTTTTACTTCTACTCCAGTACATCTTAGATCCAAATATTGTACTTTTACTCCACTGCATTTATTTGAAAACTTTAGTTACTAGTTACTTTGTAGATTTGTATTATTATTACAAAACATACATCAACCACTTCAGCCGTATACATTTTGGACATTTGAAAATAGTTTACAATGCGTCGCTATGCGACGCATTGTAAACTTGTAGATCTGCTACTTTCAAAAGATTTTTATACATTTGATAACTCGAAATGAGACATTCTGCACAATGAGTACTTTTACTTTTGGTACTTTTAGTACATTTTGATACCAATACTTTTGTACTTTCACTCAAGTAAATGTTGAATAGAGTACATCTAGAATGCAGTATTGATACTTTTACTCAAAACGACAGGCTATGGCGGCAGGCGTTGGGTTAAAAAACTAAAAAAGAAGAGAAGACATGCATGACATGCATGATCTGGGCAGATTGCCCCAGGAAATGTGTCAATGTGAACCAGAGACATCGGTAACTGATATTCTTTTTTATTGACCAGTTGTTGCGACTGTGATTTTGTTCTATCTATGAAGATGATAATTGGCAAAAGTAAAAAATATCATTAAATAGCATTAACACATTCATTAGTGTGCAATAAGTGTTAAATGGCTTTATATTATGATAGTACTTGATGGCCTCTTGTCTTGATTGTTTAAACATGACGTCATGAGCCGCTATGCTCAATAATAAGCTTGATAAGCCCAAAGCTTATTGATAGCGGCTACTCAATAAATGTGTTATTGGGTTATCGATTTACCCTAGTCCTAATGCAGAATGTCCCATTTCACAAGTTTTAAAATGTGTAAGACTAACTTGCTCATCCTAGAGTTCACACACACCCAGCTGCTCCAAGCCATTGCGCGCACATACACACACGCACGCACGCACGCACGCACGCACGCACGCACGCACGCACACACACACACACACACACACACACGTGCGCATTTCTAAACAGAGATCTAGCTAAAAGCTGCTCTGCTAAAACGTCATAATGGGAAGAATGGGAAAAGGTGTGTTATTAAAGAGTGTTAATAAAGGCTGTTGTTATTGTACTTACCTCCAGGGACGTGCTGGCCATTGGGAAAAGTGGGACAATCCCGAACGGCCGGTTCATTCCCGGCCGGTCCAGGATGGCTATTAGGAAAAAAATAAAAAATAAAATGTCGGCCTTCGTTCCATTTTGGAGGCTGGGCGGCCAACAAAGTAAATCGTCACTGTCTGGCAGAAACCTCGTATCTCCAAGTTTCAAATGTGTACATTTTTTCGCAAAGCAAAACCCTGCTTCATCATACAAGGCCGTCGCACAAAAGTAGTGAAAACAGCAGATCTACAGTAGGTCCGCGAGGTCGGCTGTTTTCACTAGTTTAATTCATTTTTTAAATGATAAATACAAAACAAACGGTTTTGGACATACAAGGTTTCCACCCGACAACGACGAAATATAACTCATGTACAGTAATTGGCCCACTGGCTTGTCACTTGTCATGATCTGAAATGGCAAATCTTTGAGTAGCAGCATGAGGGCCTCTCCAACTCTTTTTCCCGGGCTGAATCAGGGGCTCAGCACGTCCCTGGTTACCAGTAGTGAAAGACGAGGAGCAAGGACAAGGCTTGATTGTGGATGTGAAATGTGTGTGTAGAGCACAGCTGAGACAAGCCATCGAACGCACACACACACACACACACACACACACACACACACACACACACACACACACACACACACACACACACACACACACGCACACACGCACACACACACACTCACACGCAGTACAAATGCACACACACGCTGCAGTAATATGAACACACACACGCAGTTTGCTCAGACGTCAGTGCGCCACGTGATCAGTCCTCACAACATAACACAATGTTGAGAGACACACAGACATAGGCAAACACATAGATGACGCACGCACCAGTGTTGCAACAACACACACACACACACACACACACACACACACATACACACACAAAGTTGAGAGACACAGAGACATAGCCTTCATCGTTACACGGTGAAATTGTTGGCTCGACTGATTCCCCGTCGTGGGCAGTTCAAGTTGTCCACGCCCTGTGCCATATCCTGGGGGGTGGTCCCATAACCTGGGGGGGGTGGTCCCATAACCTGGGGGGGTGGTCCCATAACCTGGGGGGGTGGTCCCATAACCTGGGAGGCTATTGATTGTTGATTATTTTACAGTATTAGACAAAAATGGAGAACAGTACAAGTATAGTCAATCAATACAATTGAAATGTAGTACAGTACAAGTACAGTTAAAGTTAAAAAAATAAAATAACATAAAAGGTCTTATTTGGGATGTGTTTAACTGTTAAACACATCCCAAATAAGACCTTTTATGTTATTTATTTATTTTTACGTTGGAAGCCCTCTGTATTTAATTCATGGACATAATAAAAAGCAAGCAAAGAAAACATTCAATAATATCGTAGTTATAAAAACACTATAAATTATGTACAGGTTCGGGAAAACAAAGGGGTGGGGCTAAGGTAAGGGGGAGGCTCACTTCTCGCCTGTCGAGATAGACACATGTATACAACTCTTTTGAAAATAGATGAAGCTCACAATGCGTTGCGCTGTAGATCGGCTATTTTCACATGGCCTAAATGTATATAGGGATGAATTGGTTAATGTATGTTTTGTAAAATCTACAAGTTTTCAAAATAGTAAAAGTACAATATTTGCCTCTGAGGTGTAGGGCAGTAGAAGTGAAACTGAAAGTACAGACAATTGGAAATACTCCATTAACGTAAAAACGTCCTCAAAAGTGTACTTAAATACATTACTATGAGTAAATGTACATAGTTGCTTTTCAGTGAGTGAGAAGAGAGAATCTCTCAGGCATGACTGTTCTTATATCTGGAGTTTGTGTATAGCGCTGGTGTTGTGCAGTGTTTGATTGATTATTGATCTCTGCTCCCTATCTATTTTTAATTCTGGCCAACGTGAAGCCAAAGGTCAATCTCCACAAATCCATTGATTTTTATTTTTTAGTTTTGTTTGTTTCACAAGTGAGAGAAGCGATGGTGTGCTGAGCCTGCTTGCTAACGTGTATAATTCATCTGGGCATCACATGCGTGCATCCATCATCCATCACTTGTCTACTCTCGACATGCCAGAACACGTTCCTATCATGTTTTTCCCCCAATCCCCCTCTGACCCCAAGGAAGAAACAGACATTTTCATTTTGGTGTTAAATCTTTTATTTTCAATGTTGCGGCAAATATTGTACTTTTACTGTACAAAAAAAAAAAAAAAACTTCAGCCCTATAGCCTATACATTTTGGTCATTTGAAAATATTCAATCTACAAGCTCACAATGCGCGATGCCACGCATTGTGAGCTTGTAGATATGCTAAGAGTCAAAAGATTTTTTATAGAATCTGTTTAACTCATTGCTGACTGAAATGACATTATTACACGCCAGGCACGTACATCAAAGGGGGCTTGAGCCCCTGCCCTTTTATCTGTCTGTAAAAAGTGCCCTCTCCAGACCATGAATGCAGTTTTTACTATGGTGAAAGAAATGCAAATGCCCCCTCTTTCCATGCCATACCTGAAGGCGGCATTCAAGAGAATTGCCTTGTCCAAACTCTCCTGAACTTGAATGCAGCATCTTATGTTGAAAGAATTTCCCTCCTGCTGGTTTGGGTCAGTGGTTCTCAACCTGTGGGTGGGGACCCCCCTGGGGGTCCCCACCCACAGATGATTGACCCACAGATGATTGACTTAATGTGCAGCATTGTTTTCTCACTCAACAGTAAAAATAACAACAACATAAAGTTAAAGGGTATGGAGGGTATCTGCACATTTCTAAAGTGACATTTTGAGCACTTTTTAATATCTCCAAAATGACAAATTAAACATTGGCAAAATTGTCAAATAATAGGCGCAGAAACTGAGAAACAGTTGTGAGCATGTAGTTGTGAGCATGTAGATCGTGTCTTTCACAATAGAACCGTGTTATACAAAATGTAATGCCTCAACTCTTAGTGCTCGTCAGGGTGCGGGGGTCCCCGGTTAAAATACGATTATTTTTGGGGTCACGGCCTGAAAAGTTTGAGAGCCAGTGATTTAGGTGACCCATTGGCCTAACTGTGTATGTTAATCATTCAGTGAAAAGACAAGGAACTGGGCACTAGGAATAAATGGCACTAGGAATATTTCATTATTGTCTTTTTTTCCCTCTTTCTTTTATATATTTCTTTTCATTTTAGCCCCACCAGTGAGTCTCTAAGCCATCCTTGGAGTAATGCCAGTTGGTAAAAACAGAATTGGTTCGGTGTGGGGCTTTTAAGCTATAGTGTTATTCTGTTATTGACTGTTGTTTTTAATCTGTTTTTGTCATGTTGACCGCTTGGTTACATGAAAGTCCATTTCTGCAACTGAATACAATTAACACATTGCCTGCCCCACGTTTTTTATTAAACTCTTCCAAAACATGTCAGGGTTTTGGAGCATTTTGACTCATTTGTAATGTAATATTTTGAAAATTTGTTTCTATGTCTATGAACAAATTGAGTATACCGATGGAAAGATTAAAATCTATACTTTATAAAAAAAAATAAACAAGAGTTTTATGTTCCATGATGATTTTTCAATGAATTTATTAGCGACTACTGCGCCTGCCCCAAATGGCCTAATTTGTTTAAAAAGGCTAGAAAAAAGGCTTTTTATGAAATAACATGAATAAGTCTCTTATTGGGTTGATTTTGTTGTTTCAAGACAATAATTGGCACTGTGGCACTGTGTACTCAGTCTCAACACACACTCACACACATGCATGCGCATGCACGCGCACGCGCGAACGTCGCGAAGCACAAGGACCACCCTGAGCTCCTCCTATGACATTTCAGGCACACACACAAACACACGCACACACACACACACACACACACACACCCCCCACATGCGCGCGCACATCCACATGCGCGAGCACGCACGCGCCCCTGTGGAACACCTGTGTTCAGTGGCGTCAGTTCAGAACAAGCTAAGGTATGGCAACATGACTGGTGTCTTGCACGCGTGCCCTCGTGCAGGCACGATGAAAAGTACATTTTTATGATTTGTAGCCAAGGTATGGCAGCTGCATACCCCTGCCATACCCAATTGACGCCCCTGCCTGTGTTATGTCACGTGATTTCTCAGCTAATGAAACACTGAGACATTTCAGCGAAAATGAAACTAATGACAGACACACACACACACACACACACACACACACACACAGATCAGATGTGTAACTTTCGATGCAGAGGAACATTTGCTGGATCAACGCACGCGCAACTTTTTTATTTACCCCTTTTTGAGAGATCTTCAGCGGGGTGCATTCTTTCTTGTCCAGACAGAGGCTAGATGACCATTACACAACACAGGGACAACACCGGTGTTTCGCGTTGGATCATTGAGTTTACTAACTGTAAACTCAGCCACAATGCGGATTATAGCTTTACGAGCCACTACAGCAGATGACTGCACTTTGGGAGGAGGTTACAGTGTATAAGGTAGGGTTTTCATCGTATCGTGTCGTGTGTGCAGGGGTGTCGCACCAAAATCTGGGCCCTGGCTACAAGGATTCACTGCGGGACACCCATGATTGTTCTTCATAGGGGGGATTTAAAAAATAGCAGATGCACAAGCTCGCAGAGTGCCGCGCTGTGAGCTTGTAGATCTGCTATTTTTCAATAGCTAAAGTATAAAATAATTATGTCCCCTCCACCTTGGGCCCTAGTGTAGGGTTTCCACTCGCACTCCCCCCTTGTGACACCCCTGTGTGAGTGCGCGTCTGGTTGAGTTTTCTACACATTCACTCACTCCTCCTCTCCCACTATAAATACAGTGTCTTCACCTAAATACACTCAAATCTAAACGAATTCTACTGTCATCTCTAGGCTATCAATCAACTATCTAAACTCTAACTCTAACTATAAATATCCTATATTCAAATCTCAACCGAGCCTCCCAACCGATCTTTTTTTTTTTTCTTTTTTCTCCTCAGCTGGCTAGCTGGCTAGCCTGGCTTGTCGCGTTTCAAAAAGCTGCAGACTTTTCTCCCTCTCTCTCTGTTGTATTTGGATTGCCTGATAACATGTATTTCAATGCAGTTTTTTGACCTTTTTTCTTCATTCACGTGAATGACCTGGTTCCCTTTGATGTTGCCCTACTGTATTAAGTCACAGGCAGCACGAGAGCACCATCAATTGTAAAACAATGAAAAGACTATAGAACGTTTATAAACGGGCTGGGCGGTAAATAGCTGGGCAAAATAGAGCGTTTATAAACGGGCTGGGCGGCAGATGTGTTAAAGGAGCCTGAATGTGACTTTAGAGGTATCTCAAAATTCAGATGTTTTCCCCTCTCACAAGTGAGACATATTAAGCAACTGAGAGATAAGTCGCAATAGCTTACAATTCTGTCCTTTTATTTTGTATTTATTTTCATGAATAGGCGTTGTGGATGTGGATAGGTTTTCCTAGGACACTGGTTCTCAAACTACGCCAGAGACCCCCATAAGAGAAGATTTTTAAGGCTCTAGCAGTGATTCTCAACCATTTTAATTTCAAGGACCCTCGGTTTGACATGCATACGGACCCCCATTTAATGGCATTTCTATCTCTGGGACCCCAATTTAAAATACTGTATAATGTAAAATCAAAGTTAATTTAACTCTCTCAGAGTTAAAGACCCGTAAGGGTCCATTTGGTATTTCTTAACCATCTATGATTTAGCTGGGGATCCCCTGGAACTCCCTTGAGGACCCCTGGGGGTCCCCGGACCCCATTTTGAGACCCAATAATGCCCTAGGACGTAGGAGAACAATGTTTCAACAAGGGAGAACCCAAAACCCACTCATAGTTTGCTGTCAGATCCCAGGATGACATTGATAACACGTCTTCCCCCAGGCCTGGTGCATGGTGTTGTGATGATGGATGGTACAGTAGGCAGTGACCCTGCCCAAGGCCTTTTAACCTTTGGCCTAGCGGCTTGGTGTCACGGTGCTGATGGGACGTGTCCTTGCCTTGATAATATCAAGGTCAGAATCCCTCTTATCCATGAGACCATGGCTGGAAAATAGAGCCCAGTTGTTTAATTTGCATATTCCATGTCTCAGCTCAACATTTATGTTTTGAATGCTGTCATGTTTTGAATGCTGACATATACAGTATATGACTATATATATATATATATATATATATATATATACTGTATATATATCCTGCGAAAAGAGTGACCTTATTCCCAATGACAAATCCTGGTTGTGCCATTAGCCTTGACTTCGAGCCTGATTTATGCTTGGTATTGTGCGTGGTGTCACGCGCCGCAGTATAGCCGATCTACAAGCTCCCAAGTGTGGCGGCGCAAAGCAAGCTGTGAGCTTGTAGATTGTATCTTGTCGCTGTGTAACACCCACGGACAACTAACCGTGGCGTAATTATTAGCCTGTCTTTAGTGCTACCGTAATTGTTTGGGCGACTGTAGTTGTCGGGTGGAAACCTTGTATGTCCAAAACCTTTCGTTTTGTATTTATCATTTAAAAAACGATTTTATAGAGAAAATAGCACACAACGCCTCGCACCGTGAGGCGTTGTGTGCTTGTAGATCTGCTATTTTCACAACTTTTACGCGTCACTTTTGTATGATGAAGTAGGGCTTTCATTTAGCAAAAAACATACACATTTGAAACTCAGAGATACGAGGTTTCTGCCTGACAGTGACGACATGCGAGTCATTATTCTACATTTGAATATCCCCTCAGTTAACCGGGACGGAGGTGTGATATCGTGCATACAGGAGTCGACTCTGGAAATATGCTTTGGAATTTTCTTTTGTTCATAATTGCTCCGCATTATTGTTTCTTATTCTCTTCTAGCCTCGGGGCAGGTAATCATGGGAGGATGTGCGCACACAGTGATAAGGGAATCGCCGGTGATTTGTTTAGACTCTAATTATGTAATTCCGCCGCTACTACGGTGTACGAGTGCTGTGCTTGCTACCCTGGCTTCCATTGCAGCACAGGCTGCTCTCTTATACTTGCTATTTTCAGCAACCTCCTCAATCACTGTTGACAGTTGGCCAGCATCAACCACTGACCCAACTCTCTCCACACTGTACGCAAGAAGTTAAGCTAGGAAGGAGGAGAGACAGAGAGAGAGAGAGAGAGAGAGAGAGATGGAGAGAGAGAGAGAGAGAGAGAGAGAGAGACAGAGAGAGAGAGATGGAGAGAGAGAGATGGAGAGAGAGAGAGAGTGAGATGGAAAACAAGCCAAGTCTCAAGGGATGCTGAGGCAAGCCAGGTAACGATGGAGGGGAGATTGCCTCTTATCGCAGCTCTAGTGCCACACGAAGATGCTGTTCTTGTTCACGTGTTTAATCTGACACACTTATCCAAATATTATTCGTCCCTCTGAGGGGGTGGGGGGTGCGGCGAATGTCCATGTATGTCTGACGGAGATGGCAGCAGCACGGTAACTGTCAAAAGCCGGTGCGTTTCTGTGTGCGTGCGTGTGTGTATACAGTGTGCCATATGAAGTGCCATATGAAGGATGCTATTCTTTTTCATATGCTTAATCTGACACACTTATCCAAATATTATTCGTCCCTCTGAGGGGGTGGGGGGTGCGGCAAATGTCCATGTCTGTCTGACGGAAATGGCAGCACGGTAACTGTCAAAAAGCCGGTGTGTTTCTGCGTGCGTGCGTGCGTGCGTGCGCGTGAGAGCGAGCGAAACAGAGACGCGGAGAGAGCAGTAGAGAGAGAGGAGGGTTAGAGAAAATGAGGGGGTGGGAGGTTCAGTGATACGCAGGGAGGGGGAAGTAGGAGGGAGGGAGGGAGGGAGGGAGTGCGTGAGAGAGAGAGAGAGAGAGAGAGAGAGAGAGAGAGAGAGAGAGGGAGAGAGGGAGAGAGAGGCTCATTCCACTGCTCTCGCAGCATCCAGTCCGTGCGGCGCCAGCTGAACGGGAGCAGCGGACAGGAGAGATACCTACATAGAGAGACACCTACACAGCAAGCAGAACAGGAGGAGAAAAAGAAGAACAAATAAATAAACGACAAGGGGAAGGAAGGAGATACATGCACAGGAATCGTGAAGGAGGCTATCGAGGGGAATAACACATCATCATCTGGAGCACGGAGGCTGTGGTGGCATCCAGCTCTCCACTAATACATCTCATTCTCACCCACCCTGAAAGTTTGCACCCAAGGGGGCGGGAGGGGGGTCACCCTACCCCACTCCACTTCTTCACCAACCAACCAAGCAACCAACACCCACCCACCTCCTGCTGTGGCGTGTCGGGGGGGCTAAGCAGTGGATGCTTAAATCCCACTCCTGGATACGGAGGAGGGAGGGGGGAGAGAGCGAGGTGTGAAAGACCGACCGGCTGGTCGTCGCCTGGATTCGTTTTCTTTGCTTTTTTGCGTCGGAGCCGATTTGTGGTGCCTGCCTGCCTGCGCACCACAGGGATCTGATCTGATCCATCCCTGCAGTGCTTCTTCTGCCTCTCATCTCATCCAACATCAGACGTCCACGCCAAAAGGAAAAAAAAAAGGAAAACGTTGTCTGCGACTTCACTTCGCCTCAACCGAGGAAGCTGGAATACCAGAAGGGAGCTATATACGAATATATAAATAACTAAAGAGTTGTCTACCGCTGTGGAAGTAAGAGGAGGTATAGAAGAGGGAAAAAAACGGATTACCCATGAACCAAGGACTACCTGTGCAAAGAATATAAAGTTCCATTGATGTTGCGATTGTGATTAAGACTTGGAGGATTTTTTTGTGCCCCCCACCGTACTCACCTAAATTCTTCTTTTGTCGTGGATCAACACAGAGCCTGGGTCAGCTTATGTTTTGGACTATAGGATCCTGGCTAGCATCTCAAGGTAAGTCCCTACAGTCACAGTCTATCCATGAGCTCCTCTGTATATCAGCACAGCGCCCTGCTGCGCTCCCCCCCCCCCTCCCTCCCCTCTCTCCCCCCAGAAAAGAACAGATTAGGCAGGCTGCGAACCTCAGCTGGGGAGGATGGGGGGGGAGTGGGGAAAGACGTTGGAGGGGGGGGGGGGGGGGGGGGGGGTGAAGGAGAAGGAATGATTAAAAAGGCGCCTGGCTGTGCCCCTGTGTCGTCGACGGTGTTTAGGTAGGTATACCAACGTAGTGAAAGTGAGAAGTTGGGATAAATACCTGGACATTACTGTAGCGCTCCATCTCCCTCCATATCCTGGGGGCTCGCAGAGAACATGATTGTTTTTTTTTATCTCCCCTCGACGAAAGGATGTACTCTCCTCTGCAGTGAAGGACGTACTTCATGTATACAATTGTATGTGCGTGTGCGTGTGCGTGCATGCGCTGTGGGTGCGTGTGCACGCGCTAAGATGAGAGATGCCTGTCTGCAAAGTAATTCATGGCTGGTCCTTCTTGGTTTACCTGGTGGTGGTGGTTATCACCAGGGGAGGCTAATGGCTGCCGGAGAGCGGTCATAATTACAGCCACTGTTTGTCTGCGGTAGTATATGATGACGTTTTAAGCCAAAGTGTGTGCGTGTGCGTGTGTGTGTGCGTGTGTGTGTGCGTGTGTGTGTGTGTGTGTGTACAGACAGACAGACAGACAGACAGACAGACAGACAGACAGACAGACAGATACAGTAGATAGACGGACAGACAGACATTTGTTTAGCTTTTTGAGGGAGCGAGGGGCGTTGTTCTAACACGGTGTCCCTCTACCCTACCGTGTCTGGTTTGATAAGCAGGCAGCTCGTGTGTCCAGTGGTACCACCACACCACACCTCTCATGCCCTACATAATACCTTCACACTCAGCTCCTATGTAGATGCAGGTCTGCCTGGGTGGAGATACTGGGCCAGTGGCGTCAGTTCAGCAAAAGCTAAGGTATGGCAACATGACTGGTGTCTTGCACGCGCGCGTGCAAGACACCAGTCATGTTGCCATACCTTGGCAACAGGCACAATGAAAAGTTAATTTTATTATTTCCCCCGGTAGCCAAGGTTTGGCAGCTGCCATAGCTTGCCATACCCAATTGACGCCTCTGTACTGAGTCAATGCATTGCTCTGCTTTCTCTCTCTCTCTCTCTCTCTCTCTCTCTCTCTCTCTCTCTCTCTCTCTCCCTCTATTTCTTTCCCCCTCGCTTGTGCACATTCATTCACATCTAGAAAGAGGAGAATCTACAGTAATTTCTCTCTATATCTTTCAAATCCCGCAGCTCCTTTTGTGGCTCCTTTTGAAATTGAAATGAGGAGAGCAGTGTTTTAGCAGACAATGTGGGAGCCTCGGCGTTGGGAGATCGTATCGTCCATGTCGGGGTGGAAAGCTTGTACGTCCAAAACCATTCCTTTTTTTTAATAACTATTTATAAAATAAAATACAAATGTGCTATGTCCTGCTGCTGTGTTCGCTACCCTTTTGCGACCCTTTTGTAGTACGAAGAATATGAAGACGTAAGGTCGTTGTCGGGTGGAAACCTTGTATGTCCAAAACCGTTTTGTTTTGTATTTATCATTTTTGGAGCTGTGTGGAACACAAGCTCGCTATACGTGGCGGTGTGTGTCTGTCTGTCTGTCTGTCTGTATGTAGCCTCTGGTGTAGCCTGAGTACCCTGGGTGACCAGAGAGGTGCTGTTGAGTCTAGCCTGCCCTGAGCATCAACTGCAATACACACACACACACACACACACACACACACACACACACACACACACACACACACACACACACACACACACACACAGCTCCACTTCGAACAGAGGTTCGATTTTTAAAATGATTTAAACTAGTGAAAACGGCCGATCTACAAGCACACAACGCCTCGCACCGCGAGGCGTTGTGTGCTTGTAGATCTGCTGTTTTCACTACTTTTGTGCGACGGCCTTGTGCGATGAAGCAGGGCTTTACTTTGCGAAAAAAATGTACAAATTTGAAACTTGGAGATACAAGGTTTATGCCCGACAGTGACGATAAAAAAGTTGAAATACGGAGATACAAGGTTTCTCCTCGACAGCAACGATATAATGGCACACTATAACTTAGTCATTTAGTTATTTTTTGGAGTGAATCTGCGGCTCACTGTATCAATGCCAGGCGAGTGCAAGGCTAGCAAGCCCTTTTGTCAGTGCAACGGCCTTAAAATATTTATGATTGCGTGTGCACCCTGTCGGTGCCCTGAAATATTTACAAAGATTGAATAATAAATAGCCTGTCTGATCTGTCAAAGCACAGCTCCGGACTGATGATCATAGTGCCACCTTCCACGTGTAACAGGAAACTGGCCCATCCATGCCTCTCTGGACAAGATAAATCTCAAAACAAGCAGATAAATCTCAAAATAAGCCTCCGTCTCTTTGCAAGAGGCAGGCTTACACTTTGGGTAGGGAAAGGCCTGATGGGAAGTTGTTCTGAGTATGCAGGGGTGTCGCACCATATTCTGGGCCCTGGGTACAAGGATTCACTGCGGGCCCACCCCATGAATGTTCTTCATAGGGGGAGGGGGTTTAACCCGTTTAGACTGGGAACGAATTATTACGCATTTTATTTTGTGCTTTATGCTATTGAAAAATAGCAGATATACAAGCTCACCGCGCGGCACTCGGTGCCACGCTGTGAGCATGTAGATCTGCAAAAAAAGAAATTTAATCGTGAACATTTGCAAGTCTTTGAATGTTTTAAATCCTTCCAAGGTTTTTTGATGTCAGTGGTGCTCAAACCTTTTCATGTGAAGGACCCCCAAAATGATATGTATTTGGCCACGCACCCTCATCTCAGAATATCAAATTTTAGTTACAAACGTTCGCTTAGAAATACATATATTCAAATATTTGCACGACTTTTCAAAAATAGCAGATCTACCAGCTCGTAACGCAGCACTCGGTGCCGCGCTGTTGAGCTTGCATTCAATAGCTAAAGTATAACATAATCAAGGCCCCTCCACCTTGGGCCCTGGTAACTCAGTCCCACTCCCGCCCGCCCCCCCCCCCCCCCCCCCCCCCCCCCCCCGCCCCCCCCCCTTGTGACACCCCTGAGAGTGACCAGAGTGGCCATAAATGATGAAGTGCACAGTCGTCGCACCGTCTGATGGAGCTTGGTTACAGGAAGCTTGGGCTACAGAAATGCAAAAGAAAAAAGAGGAGAAAGCTGTATTATATTTCACATTCAAACATTGCAGTGTAACGTCGTTGGCTTCCTCTCGAAAGACAATTCGAGAGGCTGCGTTTTCACCTGCTTGTTTTTCCTCCCCCGTTCCGGATGCATCGGCCTATAGCCATCCTCGGTGACGTACAGTATAAGCTGCTGTGTGAGGAGCATGTACGCATTATGTATTTGTACAGTCTGTCAACCTGAGTGAGGGGCCGCGTCTGTATGCCTGTTTTCCAGGGGTGTCGCACCTAAATTCTGGGGCCCTGGGTACAAGGATTTCACTCTGGGGCCCCCACCCCATGAATGTTCTTCATAGGGGGAGGAGGGGGTTTAACCCATTTAGACTGGGAACGCATTATTATTATGTGTTATTTTGTGCTTTTAACAATTGAAAAATAGCAGATCTACAAGCTCACAGCGCGGCACCGAGTGCCGCGCTGCGAGCTTGTAGGTCTGCTATTTTTGAAAAATGGTGAACATTATTTTGTGCAAGTCTTTGAATATTTTTGACATGGTTCTATAAATGACTTCAAAATTCGTCTAAGGTTTTTTTTTTCATGTTTTTTTCATTTGAAAGACCCACAAAATGATGTATTTGGCCTCGGACCCCATCTCAAAATATTTAGTTCCAATTTGAGTTACAAATTTTCGCTTAAAAAATACACATATTCAAAGATTTGCACACATTTTCACGACTTTTCAAAAATAGCAGATCTACAAGCTCGCAGCGCGGCGGCACTCGGTGCGGCGCTGTGAGCTGGCAGATCTGCTATTTTTCAATAGCTAAAGTATAAACTAACTCCAGGCCCCTCCACCTTGGGCCCTAGTAACTCAGTCCCACTTTCCCCCCCCTTGTGACGCCCCTGTGTGTTTCCATACTCATAATGTGCGTCACAGATGGTTTGTGTGCCGGTGCATTGTGTCCATGATGTTCTGTACTCGCTGAGAGAGAGAGAGAGCGTTTTGTGTGTGGGTGTGCATCTTGTCGAGAGCTTTGAGCTTCGGCTCTTTTTGATGTTTTATTGAGCGTTAACCGTGTTAGGAGTGACGCATCATCATCACATGGTAGCAGTGCACTGAATTTGACTGGCTTCTACATTTACCTCTGGATTAGCAATGCTGTGTTTGCCATGGACCTGCTAAACGGTTCGGCGGCGCCCCCGTGCACACGCATGTGTAGGTGGTGTGTGAACGAGTCGTCGAGGGTCTAGCGTTGCGTTGCGCGAGTGAATGAAAAGTGAGCATCCAATGCATTTTCACACTTGAGTGTGCGTGGTGTACGGATGTGGATAAAAAAGTGCAGAGGTTAGCCATCAACAAAGCCCCTCGGCTTGCCATCCGCTGCCTATTTGTTCCTATTATGTTGTACAAAGAGGTGACTAGGCATTTGCAGAGGTGGGAAAAAGTACTCAAATGTTTTACTTGAGTAAAAGTATCAATACTGCAATATAGAAATACTCTGTTACAAGTAAAAGTCCGGAATTCAAAATGTACTTGAGTAAAAGTACGAAAGTATTGGCTTCAAAGTGTACTTAAAGGGGGCCTGCCAGCTAAAGGGTTACTGTCACTTTAAGAATCATCTTAAAAAACAAGTTAATATTTTTATGATGTCATTGTGGGGATGTGCAATTATAAGCCAATCAAATTAATTGTCTGCATAGCCTGACTGTATGACTACTTACTGTACTGGTCAGCTGTTGTTGGGCAGATTACACTGAGACAGTTTCAGACTGTTTAAAAAATAGCAGATCTACAAGCTCGCAGCGCAGCACTCGGTGCCGCGCTGTGAGCTTGTAGATCTGCTATTTTTCAATAGCTAAAGCATAAGAAATTCCAGGCCCCTCCACCTTGGGCCCTAGTAACTCAGTCCCACTCCCCCTCCCCTCCCCTCCCCTCCCCTCCCCTCCCCTCCCCTCCCCTCCCCTCCCCTCCATGAGACTCACACATAACGACTGCATCATGCCAACGTGTGGCCTTGTTTTCCTCCTGACGGTGGCATGGAGACAAAGACGAGGCGAGGCCCTCCATTTTCAGAGGTTTCCTGCGCTCGTTGAGCCACACGTACAGCAGACGAGCTGAGAGACAGACGGTAGTCAGCGTTCCTCCTCTACCTCGCGATTATACAGCTCTGTCAACAGCACGTTCACACGCGCTGGAAAATCAAAGGGGAAAACGTCTTTGATGGCACGAAAAACACTGCGCTTTTGATTTATCGCGCACAGAAAATAGGCTTTAGATAAATATGCATTGCGTATGTACACAGCAAAACCCTCGGCGTTGATTTAACCGATTGCGAGCTTCGTTCGTACGCTCTGAGTTTGTGAATTGATAAGGGAAGACTGAAGATTTTATTGTGTGTGCCGGTGGGTGTAGCTGAAGTCTGGCACACCTGCTTCCAAACCACAGGCCCTAATATATCATTCTCAACGTGTGGCGCCTTTTTCCTTTGGAAGGGTGTCAAATAGCTCTCGTTTTCAAGTGTTGCAAATTAAAGCCCAATATTTCTGTCAGCCGTTTGCTTAGCTTTCCTCGCAGTCAGCATTATCGCAGTGTTCACTTTGAAAGATAATTCAAGGATACCGTATATACTGTATTATGCCTACATCGTTCATTAAGTATTTCTATAATCTTGAGAAAGAGCATGGAAGGTTAAATGGATGGCTTTATAG
The DNA here is from genome assembly GCF_963921795.1 of Nannobrachium achirus. NCBI lineage: Eukaryota > Metazoa > Chordata > Actinopteri > Myctophiformes > Myctophidae > Nannobrachium > Nannobrachium achirus. The sequence goes on along the minus strand of NC_137824.1, from coordinate 59,214,266 downwards.
GAACAGTATGCTATCTGCTGTGTGTAGAACATAATTCTTTCCTTGGGTATTACTAATTCATGCTGTGTTTCAAAAGAAGTTATGCGTCATTGTGTGACTGGCTTTGAGCAGTGCCTTGCCAAATGCACTACGGAACAACAGACCTCTCAGCATATGGGAGGAAATGAGAGAGCACAGGCTGGTGCAGCTGTACTAGACCAGTCAGCACAGGGTTTTGGTTATGCTAAATGAAACATTTAAAAAGTACCTTTTTGTATCATGGTGGGGTTTGTAACAACAAACCGCCATTGAGGGAGACATCCACCCAGGGGACTCCTGTGGCGTCAGAAGTTACTGCTCTGTGAGGGGAGGAACGAGGCCAGGCAGGGTGTGGTCCCATGTGTGAGGGTGCTCTGTACTACTGAGGCTGCACTCACACTGGAACGCACTAAGTTCTTTCAAAGTTCTGTGCGTGTCAGAGTTGCATCAAAGTCTCTTCCAAAAAATAATACATTTCCCACAATGCTTTGCAGGAAGTGGGCGGCTCCGCTTGAGGAGGAAGCAGATATGGTATTTGGCCATGTAGTTCTTTTGGAGGTGTCATCGGGAGAAGGCAGAGTACCTGCTGCTTTTTGGTGACACATAAAATGGATTTACAAGCTCACAGCGTGCCACCATGCGACACGTTGTGAGCTTGTAGATCTGCTATTTAAAAAAGTTACTATGCCAACACTAATACTTTTACTCAATAGATTTTGAATTCCAGGCTTTTACTTGTAACAAAGTATTTGTATGTTTCAGTATTGATACTTTTATTTAAGCAATGAATTTGAGTATTTTTTCCACCACTGTATAAAGCTTACATTTTATTATGAATAGCACATTCAATCAATTGCATCTGTGTAGACATCACTGTCACTATGTATGACATGTAAAGAAATATTTGTAATATTCATTGTTATTGTCGAATGTTTACTGTGACACACACTTAACTTTAATTTAGTTATAATATTTTTCGTTCTGAAATGGAGGTTTCATGTCACTGCAGTGCAGACAGGCTCTGCTTGGCTGTGGAGTACAAACTACAAGTGAACACAGCTGTGTGGGATTGCATCATGGCCTTTCTGCCCTATTGGTTGGCAGTTGAACCCTGCCCTTCTGTCTCATCAAGTGCAGCTTGTCTGCCCTCTACTGCTTGCCTACAACTGTCCCTGTGCATGTCATGTGCTTGTTGGATGGTGCTCTGTGCAACCACAGAACACCAAAGGACTCGCATCAGACTTCAAACCATGTGACTTCCATCCGGAATGAATTGTGCTGTCTCTGCCCCCCGCCTCCCCCCCAGGACTCTGAAACAACTTTGTGCCTAAATGTCTCTCTGTCTGTAGCCAGCCTGCGGGTGTGGTCCCATGCGAGGGTGCTCTGTACTACTGAGGAGCCTGATTTATGCTTCCTGGTACAACGGAGTGAGAAGCACGCTTGTGAGCTTGTAGATCTGCTATGTTCAGTGCCTGACACCATTGTACAATACGTCGACAGAGTATACTTGAAGCTGTGGTTCTAACTTTTTAGGGGGCTTCAATACCACCTTTCCTTGATTTCTGAATTGAAGTAGTCAGAATCCTAATGCAGCAAGTAGTGTGCAAAATAAAACGTAAAGTATCGATTTAATTTGGTCAAACAATGTACAGATCAGTATGGTTAAACTAATATTGTCTACTTTCTGTAGTACCTCCATGTACCTCTAGGGGTACACATTTACCCCTTTTGAGAAACTGCATTAAGGAACAGACCACAAGAAGATTTTGTTTTGTTTTTATCCCGGATAGAAACATGATTAGTAAAGCTCTGCAATGATTTGTGTTGTGTGGCCTTCAGTAGCTGAAACGAACCCTTCTATCCAAAGTAACAACAGTACACTAAGGCAAAGATAAATGTTTTACACAAGCAATGTTGAAGTTCACACAGCCTTCTATCCTTTCTTATTTATCCGAAATTGTTGAGCCATTTTCTTCCCTTTTCTTCCACAAGCCATCCTGTTGTGAATGCTTTAGTTGTGTTATCTTGGGCAGCAGGGGAGGGGGGGGGGGGGGGGGGAGGGGGAAGAATAGAGAACTGGTGTGAAAGACAAGACCAGCAGGACACAACAAGCATGGTATTTTTAGACTGGCCATTAAAGGACATGGAAGAAAAATCAATGGCAAAGGCCTGAAACATTGGTTTCACATTTATTTATTTGATTTCTCCACGACCTTCAGCCATGCAGCTGGTAATGTATATATGAGCGAATGTATTGTATTGTATTGTATTGTATTGTATTGTATTGAAAGACCCCCGCTTTGGCAACATAATATGATTAGGGATGGGGCGATACGCGATATTATCGTTTATCGTGATAAAAAAAACACTCACGATAATCGTATTGTGGAGATTACATTCATCGTGATATCGTCCTCCGTCATGCACTGGGATCAATTCACCTTTTATTTGCGGAGCTGCATATCCGGTACCACTTAAACCCTCTATAAATTGGTAAAAGGTACTTATAATGTACATACTTGATACAGTCTTTTTTCACTCTCTATCAAATGTCTTTGCCAAAAAATAGCCGATCTACAAGCTCACAACGCGTCACGTTGTTCCGCCCCAGGATAATGGATTTTGGTTATCGTGATAATATCGTAAATCGTGATTTATTTTGTCACAATAATCGTGATATGAAATTTTCACATTGTCCCATCCCTAAATATGATTAGGAGATTTGCATTCTGTTTGCCGTCAAATGGAATCTTCTTGGGAGGATATTTAGACGCAAACAAGTCCATAGATCCACCACTGAATCATCAATCAGCCTTACTTTTGGAGCATCGCTTGCATTGGGGGAGAATACACAATTGTTGCATGGCAGTAATGTAAGTGGGACATTATACATACTCATCTGAGCTATCATGTGGCCCACATCTGTAGCACATACACCAGCAGCTGGTTCAGGGGAAACAGAGGGTCTGGTTCTAAGCCGTTTAGGTCTAGAATTATTGAATGCTTTAACTATTGAAAAATAGCAGATATACAAGCTCACAGCGCGGAAAGATCATGATTTGTTTTCGCCTTGTCTTTGAATATATCTATTTAAAAGCATTAAGTTACTAAATATTTGGCCGCAGAACCCCATCTCAAAACATGTTGTTCCAGGGACCACCCAGAAGCAAATATTTGAGTTACAATATACACTCAAATATTTGCTTCTGGGTGGTCCCTGGAACAACATGTTTTGAGATGGAGTTCTGCGGCCAAATAAATGTAATTTTGGGGGTCCTTGATATGAAAAAGTTTGAGAACAGCTGATTTAGAGGAAGGATTTAGAAGTCGGGTCAAAGATCGGGTCAAAGATATTCAAAGACTTGCACACATTTTCATGATTTTTCAAAAATAGCAGATCTACAAGCTCGCAGCGCGGCACTCGGTGCCGCGCAGTGAGCTTGTATATCTGCTATTTTTCAATAGCTAAAGCCTAAAATAATGGTTAAAGTGGTTGAAATCTAACGCGCCTCGGGCACGTTCCCGGTATGTGAGGGTTAAATAGAGGTCTGGTCAGATGGAGACCAGTCGAGCAGCAAAAGGATGCATCCGATCCGCTGTCGGCCCCCTCTGAATCCCTGATGAGGTGAAACACAATATGCTGGAACAGCTGGGTCACTTATGGAATACGCTTACTCATCATGGTGGGCTGCCACATTAAAAGGCTGGGAGAATCTGTTACAATGGACCGTGCCTCAACATGTTCTTAATAATGGGGAAGCCTCTTTTCAGCTAAACCTTGGCGATATATAAAAACCTAAGCTATATGTTTGCAGAAATAAATACTGTACCTACAGTACATACATACGGTGCAATCATAAACTACAGTGCAATACTGTTTAGCCCCTTTTTGACTGTAGCTTTAGCACCACACTACACAACACTACACCACTCCGCGCCACACCGCACCACATAAAAATATCTAAATGTTCCATTACACGAAAGTACCCCGATCAGTAAGAAACAAATTGACCCTTATAACTGTGATTATAATACAATATAAATTGTTAAAATGTATTACAACTATCCTAATTATAATACACTATAATGGATTTTAACTGTGATTATAATACACTATACATTATTATAATGTATTACAACTATGATAATTATAATACACTATAATAGATTATAACAGTGATTATAACACAATATATAATCTATTATCATTTATTACAACTATATCCTGGTGGTCTAAATGAAAAGTCAGTGAGTGATCAGTCATTAAGAAGTGTTTGGCCCTGTTTGGCCTAGCTCAGACCTACTTTAGATTGGATACTTTTTAGTACCACCTTTAGTACCACTTTCACACCGATCTACCCAGGTCCTTGTAGTGGAAAACCTGGCACAAGTGGGCGGTGTGGAGTGGTGTGGTGTTGGGCCATGTCAATGGAAAAGGGGCTTATGTGACCTAAGCACACAAGATAGTACTGTTCCATGAATTACATTGCTGCAGTATCAAATGCTGTTTTCTATTTAATTTGCCCATGCCACCTATCTTATTTACAACCCAAATCCCAGGACTCTTGTGAATGACGCAACCATCATTTCTAACCAGTAAAAATAAATATTGCAAAGAGGAATCACAATTTAGTATTGAATAAAGATAATCTAATAAGATCTCATTCATCAGATGTCTGAGAGCACACATTGATGGGTTGTTGTGAAGGAGCATATTGATCATATACAGAACAATCACTTCATTGATTGGTATTGTATGGAAAATGTTCTAAATGGAGCTTGGCTATTAACTTGATACTACAGCTTGATAGATCCTAATGTAATGTAATATAATGTGTACAAGTTCTTGTACTGCTTCTTATAGCACCTCTGGAAACGTAGTTTCCATTGATTGAAATGTTGTATGGATGCATAGATAGATAGATAGATGGCTCATATCGTTGTTGTCGGGTGGAAACCTTGTATGTCGAAAACCGTTTGTTTTGTATTTATCATTTAAAAAATGATTTAAACTAGTGAAAACAGCCGATCTACAACGGCCGATCTACAACGCCTCGCGGTGCGAGGCGTTGTGTGCTTGTAGATCTGCTGTTTTCACTACTTTTGTGCGACGGCCTTGTAGGGTGAAGCAGGGCTTTACTTTGCGATAAAAAATTATGTACAAATTTGAAACTTGGAGATACGAGGTGTCTGCCCGACAGTGGCGATATAAATTGGTTTGAATCCTCAGTAGGAGGCCCTGAAGAGATGATAAAGGTTCGGGCCGAAATGGTTGCTGTATAAGCTAAAGGTCACAGTGTATGTCAAGGTCATGGTCAGAATCGAGAAGGGATGGGCAGATTTTTAATTAAAATTACCACTTAAAGGAGCTATAGTCAACTTTTTCTTGAAAAACGGATGCTAAAATAAAAATGATGTTTCGAAAATATTTTATAAAAAAATGTGCTTCATATATGTGTTTCTGTGTCCACAAAAGGCGTAAAATAATGATAAAATAATCATTTTGGCCTTTGTCAGCCTGACACTTTGTTTACATCCTAGTCTATTCTTTTATAATGGATTGATAGGATGTAAACAAAGTGTCGGCCCTACAATGGCCAAAATGATTATTTTATCATTATCTTATGCTTTTTGTGGACATTTTTGAACAGAAACACATATTTGAAGCATTTTTTTTTTATAAAATGTTTTCAAACATTATTTTTAATTTAGCATATGTTTTTCTAGAAAAAGTTGACTATAGCTCCTTTAACTCTAAGGAAAGTTAACACACAATAATCTGTCAAAGAGATTTATCCAAGGCTTCAAATTCAATGAACAGATACACTCACCGACACAAGTATGCCAACACACAGCAGAGAAAAGTTGTTTTCTGCCACAGTACTTCAGGACCAAGGACAGCTCACATTCCCTAGTCCTACAGTAGAACGATGTGAAGATGAATTAAAACAAGCAGTTTAACAGACAAAACAGGCAGCAACAGAAGCAAAACATTTGCTGGCCCAACCACTGACTAGTATGATGCCTCAGGGCGACAAGCGACCTCGCCCTAAAGCGCCACAGTGATGTGGACATCAGGGATGTGGACATCAGGCATCTCCATATATGGGCATAAAAGGGATTTGTTCCCCCTGGCATCACAGGGATCTCTCTAACAGGGCATCATTAATATTGAGGACATCAGGGAACTCCATATATGGGCATAAAAGGGATTCTGTTAGTGTGACATCACAGTGTAGCCAGAGTGTGATGTCAGAGCGGCAAACACATTCTGGTAGAGTGGTTCCCCTGACATCACAGTGACATCAGAGCATGATGATATCATGATGACACACATTTACGGTCTATGGGTTTGCCCATAGAAAAATGTGTACACGTCTACACGGACGCGGACAAGCTGTGACATTTCTCATGGTAAACTGCGACCTTCGGTCGCAAACTAACCGTGGTTACTTGAAGGAATTTCCTACACCATCTTGGGTTGAGCTGTCAACGGTCCTTTTCAAATTGGCAAACCCGTTTGTCAGGCAAGGCTTGCAGGGACCGTGCTAAATGACACCCCAGATTACATCAGGGGTGAGTGGCTGTTATTTTATAAGATATAGGTTGGTTGGACAGCCCAGGGGCGTCACAAGGGGTAGGAAAGTGGGACTGAGTTACCGGGGCCCAAGGTGGAGGGGCCCTTATAACTTTATCTATTGAAAAATAGCAGATATACAAGCTCACAGCGCGGCACCGAGTGCCGCGCTGTGAGCTTGTAGATCTGCTATTTTTGAAAACTTGTGAAAATGTGTGAAAATCTTTGAATATATGTATTTTTTTAAGCGAACATTTCTAACTCAAATTTTGCTTCTGGGATGGGGGGGGGTCCCTGGAACTAAATATTTTGAGATCTGGGTCCGTGGCCAAATACATACCATCTTGAGGGTCCTTGACATAGGTTTCTTGCACACATTTTCACGATTTTTAAAAAATAGCAGATATACAAGCTCGCAGCGCGGCACTCAGTGCCGCGCTGTGAGCTTGTATATCTGCTATTTTTCAATAGTTAACATTCATGGGGGGCCCGCAGTGAATCCTTGTACCCAGGGCCCAGAATTTGGTGTGACGCCCCTGGGACAACCTATTCTTTAGAGGACAGCATGCGTACTGATTGATGGGTTGGTAGCTCGATGGTGATGGGGGCACTGGGCGGAGGTGGGACTGTCCTCATTACTTTCCAGTTGCTTTTCACCCTCTTGTGAACTTTTGATTTATAAATGGAATAATACAGTATCTAGAGAATATGGGGCGAATCTACGCTTCGCGGTTTCCAATCTAATATTCGTTTCATGAGCCAGTTACAGGCTGAGAGTGGCAAAGCTGACAGCTTCAAGTGGAGGTTTCATTGTTGGTGCCTTCTTTATGTGTGAGACACAGTAATTACTGACAGTCACCGGATGCTATTAATGACTTTTACTGTCTTTATGTTCCCGTGCATCCAATTTTAGAGCATAGTTTTATGCAGTTGACACTGTGAATTCCCCATTGTTCATTCAAATCCGAACACACTGTATCAAATGCAAATGTTGATGTACTCTTTCAAATAAAATCAAAGCAAATAAGAGCAACAATAATGAGTAGGAAGTGTTCATGTTTGAAAATGATGATATTATTTAAATACCCACCCAAAAAGCAACATGCATGGCAGGGTAGAGACAGCAGCTACAGCAGCTGTCGGCTGATGCAAGCTCATGTCATCATGTATAACATTCATAGCTGCAGCCTGATTTCTTTTTAAACGTATTCTTTGATGTAGCGTTAAAAGAAATCAAATGAAATATTATGAAGAACTGGGTGTCCCTGGTGAGTGTGGCCCCTGGGGCCACGTTGGCACCCCTCTACACCGCATGGTTCTGCATTCACATTTTAGGCAGTGATTCTATGGTCTTTTTCAGGCCAACTGATTGTAACACTACCAAGCAATCAATATCTGCTAAGAAAATGATCGAAGCTATTGCATCCAGAGAATAGATGTACCGGTATACTGTAAAAGTAAAGGAGAAATTGTGAATGAAATGATAAACATCTTGATATTGAAAGTGCTAGGTCAGGAGTCCTTAACGTTTTCAGGCCAGCAAGGACCCCTCAGCTGAGAGAGAGATAAACATAGGGACCCCCACTACATACTGTATAAAATTGTGTCGCAGATTAGAAATGTTCATAGATTTCTTAGACAGCTTAGACTTGTTTGACAGCACTGGAGTAATGTGTATTTTCAGACATTTAACCACTTGAACCGTCAAATAGTTTGCAAACCTCTTTCCAAAAATAGCCGATCTAAGCTTGTAGAGCGGCTATTTTTGGCTAATGTTCCACTCAGAATAGGGATATATATGGTTCAAGTGGTTAATGTATAAAACATGATCCTATCACACAAAGATTTGGAGGACCCCCTGAAGTAACTCTGAGGACCCCCTAGGGGTCCTGGACCCCCTGGTGAAGATCAGAGACAAACGGAAGAAGACAAAAGCGAGGTATAGTAGAGGATTCCGAGTTGGTGTGTTGGGTGTGAGGTTGAGTATGAGACCGTTGGCGACAGTGTAGCCCTTCTAGAGACACTGCAGCATCAGTGAGAGGCTGTACCAGCCCTGAGGACCTGAACCCTGGGCGTACGCATCACGTTTAAGCTCCACATTCCCTGTGTAAAGCTGCCACCAAAGGGAACAAGTCTCGCACCGGCTCAGACCGAAGTCGCCCTTCCATGTGTGTTGACACAGAGCATTAGCAGGGGTCAGGGGTGACATGTCTGGCAAGCAGGGGTGTCGCACCAAATTCTGGGCCCTGGGTACAAGGATTCACTGTGGGGCCCCTGTGCTTTAACTATTGAAAAATCATGAAAATCTTTGAATATTTCAAATCCTTCTAAGGTTTTTTTTTTTTTGAAAACCTATGTTTTTTCGATGTCAGTGGAGCTCAAACCTTTTAATGTGAAGGACCCCCAAAATGATATTTATTTGGCCACGGACCCCATCTCAAAATATCTAGTTCCAGGGACCACACAGAAGCAAAATTTGAGTTACAAATGTTCGCTTAAAAAATACATTATATTCAAAGATTTGCACACATTTTCCACGACTTTTCAAAAATAGCAGATCTACAAGCTCGCAGCGCGGCACTCGGTGCCGCGCTGTGAGCTTGTAGATCTGCTATTTTTCAATAGCTAAAGTTATTAGGGCCCCTCCACCACCTTGGGCCCTAGTAACTCAGTCCCACTTTCCTACCCCTTGTGACGCCCCTGCATGTCTGGCAAGGAACTGGGGTTGCAGGGGATGTTGTGTGACGAGGCAGACCAGATAGAAACAAGGGGCAACAAATGGAGATCAAATGGCCTCGGGTTGTGCCTGTGGCGTAAAGTGAAAAGACCTGATATGTTGACCTTGGACAAGAGCCATTTGTCTCCCTTAATAACACGTCGCCAAAGTCTCATCAAAAGCCCTGCTGTCTTGTCACAAACACAAATACAGCGTGGGGCATGCTGCTAGGCCATTGGATGCGTTTTGAGAGTAGGGCATTGAGGAAAAAGTCGACAAGCCGACTTAATCGACTTCATTACACAAGTCGACTCCCACCAGAGAAAGTCGAAAGTCGAAGTTGAAAAGAAAAAAATCCTTTGTATTTTTTTCTATCATTGTTTTTGCTCCATGTGTGCGTCTGTACAGCATTCAAACAGTAGGATTGCTTATTGTCAAGGACAGAATGATCCAATATTACAGTGCTACATTACATTTGGTATAACATGGTTCTATTGTGAAAATAGCAGATCTACATGCTCACAACGCCTCGCGATGCGAGGCGTTGTAGATAGGCATGTAGATAGGCTATTTTCACAATTTCTGCCTCTAATATATTTGACAATTTGGCCAAGTTTGAATTTGTCATTTTAGAGGTATTAAAAAGTCCTTAAATTGGCAATATACTTAAACTTTATGTTGGTTTGTTTACTGTTGAGCGAGAAAACAATTTTGCACTTTAAGTTAATCATCTGGGGACCCCCCAAAATAATTGGGGGGGTCGTGTGTGACGTGATGACGTCATCAAACGATAAAGTCGACTTCAATTCAACTTTTTACTGAGTCGATTTGACTTGCAAAAATCACAAGTCGGCAATGCCCTATTTGAGAGTGGTGCTGAAGCACAACAGCGATGGATCATTTAAATTTCGATGTGAGCTACAATTAGGCAGCCTCACAGGCTGTAGTTTTACATTTCTATTCCCTGACCAATTAAGGAATATTAATAAGAGTCCAGATCAAACAGTGAAGGAGGTTTTTGTAAACGCAAGCTAAGACTTGGCTCGGAGCCACGGTTTTGCTGATTGACCCCCAGGCAAATGTATGCAACTTAGACAGCCGCTGTCGATAGCGTGGACATCCCACTGCTCAGCGCTCACCGCAAGCTATTACTGCAAGAAAATAAATGAAATACAAGTGACTGGCGTATTAAAAAGGAAACCCCACCTGGGACAAGAAGTTCAGTAAATGGTCTGAACTGATGATGTGGAGTTAAGAGCTCTCACTGTCTCAGGATGCATGCCGTTATGGAAACAAGTAGTTCTGCTCTTAATACCGCACAACCCTTTTCCTGAAGTAGGAGGGACCGAAGTGCATGGGCTCAGGGAACCCTGATTATTTTCAGACTGTTCCTTACAATGTGGATAGTGTCACAAATACATGGCAAATCCTGACCACAGCTCTATCACATCTCTTTTCACGTTGCATCTTATCAACACCACTGACCCCCCCAAAAAAAGCTTCTAATAAAGTCTGTTGAGCCGCAGACACAGCAGCAGCCACACCACTTTGGAAGCACCTCACATCATTGTCTGTTCTCTTTACCGATAATTAAATATTCACACATTATTCACACATAACCTGCCTATACCCTGCGTTAAAAAAAGATTGATACTGACCACCAGTAAGACTCCCTAATCGGGAGATAAGCGACCGTCAGGTCGCATACACAAACTTTAGAGATACTGTGTACCGCTTTGCGTGATTTTAGGCCAAAATCTGTAGGAGCAGTGTCCAAAAATGTGTTTTGCAAAAATCATGTGAGAAATGAGGTTGTGATTTGCCTTCCAAGGAGTGTGTGTGCAAAGTTTGGCATTGATAGGACCAATGGTAGCAAAGATATGACTAGGGAAAAAGTGTGACGTGACGTGACGTGACGTTACGCGACGCGACGTGATGTGATGGGATGTGACTGACTGACTGACAGACTGACAGCCTGTGGAGCTTTTCATAGTAACTGCGACCTGGCGGTCGCAATTAATTAGTTTGTGCAGTGCAATGGCAGCGTCATCTATTTAGTGTTTTATTTTGCCTTCATCAGCCACTTTGAGGTGACCTTAAGGTGACTGTGCTGCCTCCTCCTGTCACCTCTCCCTGGCTGCACCCTTGGCTCTCAGCTCTGTGTTTGGAGCCCTGACCCTTTGCTCTTTAGACCATTACAGAAGTGCTTTGTCTGTTGTATCAAGGTGACAGAGCTGCTTGAATACTTGACTCCTTGCTGTGGCCATCGTTCCTGCTAAGGTTGGACGTGTCACCCTTTAAGAGGATGGCTTTGGGCCAGCGAAGCAAGGGCAAGGGTTGAATGGTGATGGTTGCAGAGAGGTTGAATTTGTGCTTTCATTTCTAAAACCCTTAAAGGAGTAGTTCACCCCCAAAATGACTTATTTTCTATTGATTACTCACGCCATGGAGACTTGAGTTCAATAAAATGTTTGGGTTTTTGTCGCATTCCTGAGACACTAATTGAAACCCTGACGGTTTCCCCATCCACTGCCATTCATTTGGGTCCCCAACCAGGGCCATGCATCCGGGTCCCCATCCGGAAACAATGGGGGTAAATTTACTATAATCACATTTTTGTCTTAGGAATGTGACAAAAAAATATTATTGAACTCAAGTCTCCATGGCGTGAGTAATCAATAGAAAAAAAGTCACTTTGGGGGTGAACTACTCCTTTAATTATGCATGCATCCCTATTAATGCTCATGTTCCTGAGAAAGTACAACCCACTCATACTGTACGTCGACTGAAGTTCTCATTGATCCTGATAAGTAGGACATATGCTTAATAAACATAATTACATATAAATATATGTTACTATGAGTGCATGTTACTGTACGTTCCTATAGCTGGCTGCCCACGACCATTTTTCTTTTTTTAATCTTTCTTTGTTTTTGAAATGACAGGAAGCCAAGGGCAGAAAGAGGATACAGTGGATATGGATACAGTAGAGGATACAGTAGATATGCAAGACAGCAAGGATCACATGGTCTGCATTCTGAAGCCTTGAACTTGCCTTTTGATGAGGAAAGCATATGTATGTCAGATAACAAAACATAACAAATAATATAATCATTTCTAACGATCCGGGTATCTCTGAAGGTTACGCCTGACTCTGTGGTTCCCCTGACACATCACTGTGACATCACATATTGTCTGTGACATATGTGATCACATATGATCTGAGACATAATATTATGTTTGGGCGTTGTTTTTTCTTTTTTTTCAATCCCCCGGGGTTTGCTCACCATGAATATCTGGATCTCCATCAGGATAAAGTGGAGGTTTTGGCCAAGGCATCGTCTCCCCATGCGTTTCGCGTGCGCGATCCGTGTGCATATAATCCAAGCACATGGTCCAGGTATGACTGAACGGTCGATGTGAGCATTTCGGCTAGGTTAGCCCTTTGCACTCCAGCTATGCTAATGTAATCGTTTACTGTTTAGACAGTTTAGACTGTTTAGGCAGCAAGGAGCCTCTGAGAAGGAAAGGACCTGACGTCACTTTTGCTTCATGTCAGAGCAGCCATGAGCTATCGATGGACGAGCAGTGACTAGGGAAGGTTAGACGATTGCCGATTTTCGGATAAAAATCATTTATTTCGGTTTTAATGACAAAGTACGGTAAAAGACGGTGCGGCTGAGACTCCTTGCTCAGATGTCCGGTATATTCCGGTTTTAATATTAACTCATTCTGTGCCAATGACGTCTCTTGACGTTTTTTTCATAAAGCGTTCTGTGCCAATGACGTCTTTGACGTCTTTTGTGTTTTTTGTATAGAATTTTTTTTTTTTTTTTTAAAGATGTCAAAATGACCTGAGATCAGAGAGATGGTTTTCTCTGTTTGTGTGTTGGCTCCCTCGTTTAGCTGATTGAGAAAATGTCTGTCCATTCTAGTGGATGGACACAGCTCTATCTCTGGAACCATTTGTCTGATTGACAAAATTCTTTTTGCCACTGAATCACAACAACTGTGTCTGTTTCTGTGGGGAAAATTATAATATATATATATGGGTATTCCCCAGAATCCCTTTTATGCCCATATATGAAGATCCCTGATGTCATCGATATATATCACTGGCCAGATGGCCAAGACATGGCCCATATCTGTGTGGCTGTTTCAGATATGGATCTCCATGTATGGGCCTAAAAGATATTGTATGCTGTGATGTCATGGGAACCACTTTAACAGAAACAATGTTCTGGAATCTGAAGCCTTGAACTTGCCTTTTGATGAGGAAAGCACATGTATGTCAGATAAAAAACATAAA
>NC_137824.1:59186610-59200446 GCF_963921795.1 Nannobrachium achirus | reverse complement strand
GTTACAGAGAAGTAAGAAAACAAGATAGATAAGAGGAAAAAAAGAGCAGTACAGTACCAATAAAGAGAAGGTGCATCAGTAGAGGGGGCGAATAATATATAAGTATATATAAAGTGTCTTACAAAAAGAGACCGTAACAGTCAATGCTAGTTAGTGCAACAAGTATCTCACTGACATTGTTAAACAAAGCAGAATACTCAGAAACTACCAACACAACCTAATAGTGCAAAGTCAAGAATCAGTGCGGAAAAAAAAAAAAAAAAAAAAGCAGCTCAGAGAAGAAGAAAAACAAACCCTGATTATTTTCAGACTATTCCTTACAATGTGGATTTCATAGTGTCACAAATAAATGGCAAATCCTGACCACAGCTCTATCACACCTCTTTTCACGTTGCATCTTATCAACACCACTGACCCCAAAAAAAAAACGCTTCTAATAAAGTCTGTTGAGCCACAGACACAGCAGCCATACCACTTTGGAAGCAGCTGTTTTTGACAGCAAATTTTGATTTAGTTTTAGTCATAATTTAGTCACCCGAACAGTTTTAGTCTAATTTTAGTCGACTAAATATCATAAGATGTATTTTGGCATCACACGTTGTGAGCTTGTAGATCTGCTATTTTCAGCGCGCAACATCTTTCTTCTCCATTAGTCGCTCCCTAATGTTTTAGTCTAGTTTTTATTTTGTTGACGAAATTGTCAATCTATTTAGTCTTAGTTTTAGTCATCATAGTTAGTTTTTATTTAGTTTTCGTCAGTGAAAAAAACTTAGTCGACAAACATTTTTCGTCATAGTTTTAGTCGACGAAATCAACACTGTTTGGAAGCACCTCACATCATGGTCTGTTATCTTTACTGATCAAATATTCACACATTGGAATAACCTCCCTATACCCTAATAGTGCGTTAAAATTAATTAATTTGTTTGTGCTAGTGCAATGGCAGCGCCATCTATTTAGTGTTTTATTTTGCCTTCATCAGCCACTTTAAGGTGACCTTAAGGTGACTTTGCTGCCTCCTCCTGTCCCCTCTCCCTGGCTGCACCCTTGGCTCTCAGCTCTGTGTTTGGAGCCCTGACCCTTTTGCTCTTTAGACCATTACAGAAGTGCTTTGTCTGTTGTATCAAGGTGACAGAGCTTTGTCTGTTGTATCAAGGTGACAGAGCTTTGTCTGTTGTATGAAGGTGACAGAGCTGCTTGAATACTTGACTCCTTGCTGTGGCCATCGTTCCTGCTAAGGTTGGACAAGTCACCCTTTTAAGGAGGATGGCTTTGGGCCAGCGAAGCAAGGGCAAGGGTTGAATGGTGATGGCTGCAGAGAGGTTAGATTTGTGCTTTCACTTCTAAACCCTTAAAGGAGTAGTTCACCCCCAAAATGACTTTTTTTCTATTGATTACTCATGCCATGGAGACTTGAGGTCAATACAATTTTGGGTTTTTGTCGCATTCCTAAGACAATAATTGAATTTAAAAAAGACATAAAAAAATGTACCCTGACGGTTTCCCCGTTCACTGCCATTCATTTGGGTCCCCAACCAGGGCCATGCATCCGGGTCCCCATCCGGAATCAATGGGGGTAAATTTACTATAATCTAATTTTTGTCTTAGGAATGTGACAAATTCAAAAAGATATTATTGAACTCAAGTCTCCATGGCATGAGTAATCAATAGAAAAAAAGCCATTTTGGGGGAACTACTCCTTTAATTGTGCATGCATCCCTATTAATGCTCATGTTTCTGAGAAAGTACAACCCACTCATACTGTACGTCCACTGAAGTTCTCATTGATCGTAGGACATATGCTTAATAAACATAATGACATATACATATATTTGTTGTGAGTGCATGTTACTGTACGTTCCTATATCTTGCTGCCCACGACATTTACCATTTTTCTTTTTAATCTTTCTTTGTTTTTGAATGCTTTAGTAAGCCAAGGGCAGAAAGAGGATACAGTAGATATGGATACAGTTAGCGAGGCAGATAAAGTGCATATTACAGGTGAATCGTTCACTTGCGGGATACAAGCACCAAAATTGGCACACATACTCCTTAGGCATTGCTCTTTTCAGAAAACCATCTGGCAAAAAAAAAAATCAAGATGGCGGCCAATTTTCATGATGGCCGCCATTGAATATACAGTAATCTTGCATTCCGCAATAAAATCCCATAGACCTGTCCTATTTGAATAATTTTGGTGTCAAATCATACATTATCACTATGTAGAATCCAAATTTGGACCCATGGACTTACTCAATGGCTTCCTTGTACCATATATCAGTCCCGGAATCTTAATATTCTGCTAATAGTGTGGTGCGATGCGTCCAAAAAACAGCTCCCGTAGGATCTTTGTGCTAAAATTGATCTTTTTGCAGATCCTGGTTCTATAGAGTCCAAACTATGAGAAAATGATGGGTGTCAACTTTTCCGGACCCCCACCCCCTTTCTGGGGGTCATCTAGTTTGGGACCTGCCAGAACAGTACGCCAGCCAGTTAATGTCAAATTTTCTTAATATTAGGGTTGTTTGTAGGTTTTAAAACATTCTGAGTTCATTTATTACACTTTTGAAGCAGCCAGAATAAGCTTTCTGACTTTTGGTTGGGGTCTTTCCTCACCTGGGACCCCCCAGATGGACCCCTGAGCCTTTCTCAGTACTCGCTCTGCTCCTGCTCCAGAACAATGTCATATTAGATCATAATTGAAGCATAAACGTTTTTTTTTTCTGAAAACGAAAAAAAAAGTAGTAACAAATACCAGGGGTCTTCCACAGGGGCTTCGGGACCCCTGGGGGTCCTCGGAGTTACTACCTAGTGTGATAAGAAGTGTACTTCTAAGGATTTCTTTGCTAAAATGTATTTTTTTACTGCTTTGGCTTTTATAGGGACCAAACTGTCAGAAAATGATGGGTGTCAGATTTTCCTGCCCCCAGCCCCCTTTCTGGGGGGTCATATATTTTAGGACCTCGCAGAACAGTATGTCAGCCAGTTAATGTCCAATTTTCATAATATTAGAGTTTTTTTGAAGGTTTTAAAACCATTCTAAGTTCATATATTGCACTTTTGAAGCAGCCAGAATAACCTTTATGACTTTTGGTGGGGGTCTCTCCTCACCTGGGACCCCCGGAATGACCCCTGAGCCTATCTCAGTACAGTCCTTGCTCTGCTCCTGCTCCAGAACAGTGTCAAATTAGATCATAATTGAAGCATAAAAGCTTTTGTACCTGTACCTGGGCTCTGTAGCTAATACCAGGGGTCTTCCACAGGGTCCGGGACCCCCAGGTGTCCCTCAGCGTTACTACAGGGGGCCCATCCAAACGGCTGTTTCAATTTTGGCCCTATTCTTGCAAGAATAATATTAGAAACTGTTAGTTTTATGTATCCTGGGTTTATGTAGTGTACTTGATGGTTTATTAGTATTCTCAGTATTATTTACTAGTTAGATGCCTCAGGGTGTCAATTCTTTGCCATCTGGCCAGTGATGTATATCGGACCTGTTACATATGGAGATCCATGTACTGTATGGAGATATGCTGTGAGAGCCCAAACATGCTTACTCAGTTATTTGTTATGTGAAAGTACTATGATGTCCATGACAACTGACAACATACCCTTTTATGCCCATACATGGAGATCCCTGTCTGTAGAACCAGTCACACAGATATGGGCTGTCTTGGCCATCTGTCTTGGCCATATATGGATTCTGTTAGTGTGTTATGTGGCCAATGTGGCCTCCATATATGGGCATTCCCATATGAAGTCCTGTTAGATATGGGCTTAATATTGAAGACATCAGGGAACTCCATATATGGACCTTGTCATACATCTTGAATCTATGACCTCAGCATCAAAGGCTGGATTGGGGTATGTCCCTGTGACAAACTATTATCATGTCCACTAGCCGTACTTAATGTACATCAAGTAGCCTCACAGAAACAGGACATAGACTCCTGCCCTATGAGCCTCAGGGCTGGGCAGTGGGTTGCCTTTGGCCAAAGACAGAACTTAAAGTGGATTCTGTTCATGACCTGTGTTGCACTCTTGCAGAAAAGAGCAAAGGGATGCTCTTCTTCCATGCCTTCACTGGCTGCGATGTTGTGTCAGCATTCCGCGGAAAGGGGAAGAAGTCTGTGTGGCAAACCTGGAATGTTTGTGATGAGGCTTCTGGTGTCTTCAGCAAACTCAGCCATTACCCACCAGTAGTGGATGATGTGGAAGTGGAAGTTTGTGGTCATGATGTACGACCGATCCAGCACAGCTGAAGGTGTCAATGATACGAGGTTGGACTTGTTTGTTCGGAAGCAGAGGCCATACGAAGCCATTCCTCCAACGCAAGCAGCACTGAAGCAACATGTGAAGCGCGCTTCCTATCAAGCGGCCTGCATCTGGAGTCAGTCAACAGTATGTCAACCAGAAATGCAGACTCCTGACAACTGGGGCTGGACCAAGAAAGGAGATCTGTGGCAGATTGATTGGACTGAGCTCCCACCCATTGCAGAGAGCTGCCAGCAGCTGACCAAGTGTGGATGCAAGTTGGAATGCTGCAGTCGATGCAAATGCTACCGCTTTGGTCTGACCTGCACGGCACTGTGCAGCTGCAGGTGTGAGGTTTAGAAGCGTTGTAGTCTAGGCCTACTATACTATTGTACTATACTGCCTAGGCCCTAGATTAAAAAAAAACTACCTCCTGCCTCGACGGGATCATCACCTTATCGTGGTGAGGCAGTTTGCGTGTCTCCATGACCCCCAGAGCTATGTCGGCAGGAGTCTTGTACTCCTGTACTCCTGGCAGGGTTACCCAAGTCGAAAAGGTCGAAGAATAGAGACTAGACAAAGAGTGATCCCACGGCGCTATTATATCTATGCATTTAGCCACGTCAGCCGCTGTGCATTGAAATCCACTCTGTTGAGTTACTACATTACTACATTACCCCCCCCCCCCCCCCCCACACACACACACACACACACACACACACACACACACACACACACACACACACACACACACACACACACACACACACACACACACACATATACACTACCACCCATTTTACCAGAGTCAGACATAACACAAACCTCTAATTTAGCAGAATATTAGGATTCCGGGACTGATATATGGTACAAGGAAGCCAGTGAGTAAGTCCATGGGTCCAAATTTGGATTCTACATAGTGAGAAATGTATGATTTGACACCAAGATCATTCAAATAGGACAGGTCTATGGTATTTTATTGCGGAATGCAAGATTACTGTATATTCAATGGCGGCCATCTTGAAAAATGGCCGCCATCTTGAAATTTGATTTGGCCAGATGGTTTTATGAAAAGAGCAATCCCTAAGGAGTATGTGTGCCAATTTTGGTGCTTGTATCCGCAAGTGAACGATTATTTCTGTTATCTGCCCGGCTAAGTAGATATGCAAGACAGCAAGGAACACACGGTCTGCATTCTGAAGCCTTGAACTTCCCTTTTGATGAGGAAAACACACATATGTCAGATAAAACACATAAAAAAACATAAAATGAATAAATCTAACGATTGCCTGTTTCAGAATCACACAGAGCCGAGCCTCACAAGCGTGGCTTCCCAGGGACACTTGAGTCATTACGTTCACTGCAGTGTCCACAGTAATATTTCACTGGTTAGATCTGAACTTGTCAGAGTGTCGTCTTTTCACCGTAACAATGGTTTAAATGTCAGTTGGCAGATGCTTCCTCTGGCCTCTGGAGACGCAGTACTGGAGCAGCACTGGACTCTGTAACAGGGGCGTCACAAGAGGGGGGGGGGGGGGGGGGGGGGGGGGAGGGAGTGGGACTGAGTTACTAGGGCCCAAGGTGGAGGGCCCTTAATTATTTTATACTTTAGCTATTTTTGAAAAGTCGTGAAAACGTGTGCAAATCTTTGAATATACTGTATGTATTTTTAAGCGAAAATTTGTAACTCAAATGTTGCTTCTGGGGGGTCCCTGGAACAAATCATTTTGAGATGGGGGTCCGTGGCCAAATACATATCATTTTGGGGGTCCTTCACATGAAAAGGTTTGAGCACCAGTGACATAGAAACATAGGTTTTTCCAAAAAAAAAACCTTAGAAGGATTTGAAATATTCAAAGACAAATTTCACGATTTTTCAAAAAAATAGCAGATCTACAAGCTCGCAGCGCGGCACTCGGTGCCGCGCTGTGAGCTTGTATATCTGCTGTGTTTCAATAGTTAAAGAACAAAACATTCATGGGGGGCCCCACAGTGAATCCTTGTACCCAGGGCCCCAGAATGTGGTGTGACACCCCTGCTCTCTATAACATCAGGTCCATTCCCAGAGCCTCTGTTTCTAACCGAGCATGAAAGGCCCTCCCCATGCAGGACTGCGGGCCTGCTACACTACTTGTTAGAGAAGGTCACTGATCTTGGCTCCCCTTGGGGCTTTAGTGTAGCCGGTATAGGAGGACCGCGCTTCAGAAATAACTAGTGTACAAGTCTCACTTCTTTTTTTACACTTACTGAACTGAACTGAGGCTGCTGGCTTGCTTCGTCCCCAGGAGGGTCTCTGTTATACAAACATCCAATTTTGATCACTTTTTCAGTCATCAGATGTTGAATGGTGAATTAGTGTGTTTTTATCATGCAGGAAAGGTGTTGGACAACCTTCTTTGTGTTCTCACTTGTTTATCGTCGTTGTCGGGTGGAAACCTTGTACGTCCAAAACCGTTTGTTTTGTATTTATCATTTTAAAAATGATCTAAACTAGTGAAAACAGCCGATCTAAGCACATAACGCCTCGCATCGCCTCGGCCTTGTACAGTATGATAAAGCAGGGCTTTGCTTTGTGAAAAAAATGTACAAAGTTGAAACTTGGAGATACAAGGTTTCTGCCCAACAGTGACGTTATGCTTTCTGTCTCAAATTCCTGCATGGAAAGGGACTTCCACACCCTCAGCATCAGTTATAAAATCACTTGAACCAAAATGTATTCATTTCTCTAAATACCTTTAAATCCCAAAGGACAGAATTAGAGGCAGGTTCCTTAATATGATAATGTTTTTAATTTATGAAACTATAAGGCTGTTTAGAAATGTAATTTATTTAAATGTTTTCTTTTTGTAACTGTGTTTTCAATTATGCTGCTGCGTGACTATCCTGGTCAAATAAAGGTTAAATGAAAATAAATAAAAAATTAGGAAATAATTTTCTGCTGTACTTCACACATAATGCATGAAGGGCTACGTACTGAATGGCTTCTGAAGTACAGTAAGTACAGTAGTTAAAAACGACTCCAGTGTGTGACTACTGTACTTTCACACACAGGACTACATTAGAGAACCACTAAGTGTTCTTTAGCACTCTTCAACCTCCTCAACCCAGAATGGCCAGCTTTCCCAAAGTGAATAATTGATTGCGACCGAAGGTCGCAGTTTACCATGAGAAATGCTGCAGCTTGTCTCCGTCTGTCTGTGTCAGTCAGTCAGTCAGTCAGTCAGTACACATTTTTGAGCGGTGGTAAACCGCTCCATAGAGTGGCTGTGCGTGTGTCTGTAGCCACTTTTCCTCAGCGTTTTGCCATAGCAATGTGTTTTCCTCAGCGTTTTGCCATAGCAATGTGTTTTCCTCAGCGTTTTGCCATAGCAATATGTGTGTGTGTGTGTGTGTGTGTGTGTGTGTGTGTGTGTGTAGCCATATTACATCACCAATTACATCCTAGACCTATATCCTAGTCTTTTTCCTCAGCGTTTTGCCATAGCAATGTGTGTGTGTAGCCTGTATTACATCACCAATTACCAATTGAAGACGTTATGCAAGCACGACCACCGCTCACTTCACATTGGGTGTGATTTTTACAGTCTATATGGGTTGGTTCCCTTGTCACCCTGACATCACAGGTGATATCACAGTTGGCATCACCTACTGTATGTAAAAGTCCATATATGGATATTCCCCAGAATCCCTTTTATGCCCATATTTGAAGATCCCTGATGTCATCGATATATATATATATCACTGGCCAGATGGCCAAGACATGGCCCATATCTGTGTGGCTGGTTCAGATAGGGATCTCCATGTATGGGCATACAATTTATTGTATGTATATGGATACATATTATTATTATTAAAGGATAAAATAAAATAAAAAAAGTCCATATATGGGCATTCCCAGAAACAAAATCCCTTTTATGTCAAACCCAGGCCCTAACTCACCAAGGCCCTGTTTGGCTTTACTAATTTTATGCCCATATATGGAGATCCCTGTCCCAATGTCATCAATATTAAGGACATATCTGGGAATGCCCATATTTGGTAATGCCCATGTATGGGAGATTCCGTTAGCCGGTATTTACCGGCCATTGGCCGGTTAAATGTTTAATTGGCCGGTAATTATAAAGTCCACCGGCCACCGTGGCCGGCTGGGAAAATGCCTCTTAGGCTATTTTATCATTTAATCTTATTATACACATAATTATTTGTCTAAAGTAGTAAAGCTACAACCATTAAAACCTATCATAATTTTAAATTTGTAGCCTATCATGTTCTGTGAGTCTGTCTGATGACAGCGGAGTTCACCGCCACTGCTGCTGCTTCATGCTGCGCTGTAGAGGTGGGACGTTCACAAACGAATCGAGTCTTTTGAACGGCTCTTTGAAATGAACGATAGATAGCATTGTGAGCTTGTAGATCAGCTATTTTCAAATGGCAGATATGTACCTATATATGTCCGAAATAAATGTATATAGGGTTGAAGTTATTTGTAATTATAATCAAAATCTACAAAGTAACTACTAGAATGAGCCAGTCTTTTGAACGGCTCTTTGAAAGGAACGGATCCCAGAGATCCGGCTCACTTCAAAGAGCCATAAATCCCATCTCCACTGCGCTGTGTGCATGGTTACGTGCATTGGAAATATCAGAGCTTCAAGCTCACAACAAGGCGAAACGCGCCGTGCTGTGAGCTTGTATGTCTGCTATTTTAGACACGCACACGGCCTTACGGAGAAGCACACATCACGTTTCACAGCTGACAGTTCCAGCACCTTGTAACAATCAGCGTGGGTTTAGTGTTATAATCAGAACAGAACTGGGGTTCTTCCGAGGTAATCTATACCAAGCTGGACCCAGTAGGCCTAGACGATAATAAAAAAGGGACCCGAACTCTGTGGAATCATGGATATTATACAAGCACGCACATGACTTTCTGATCGCATGGATGTGATGCCATCGTGGTCAAAGCAACAGAGGCAAGTCAACCTTCCTTGCGCCATCATAACATAACATTAACAAAATAAAACAAATGTGTGTAAAAGGTTTAATGAGACGTGAAGCCAAAATCATATAGGCTAACTTATTAATTTGTTGGCCACTGTGTGGCAGGGCGCGCAAACGGTTCGCTTGAGTTGCGCGCCCACTTTAACCTATTCACTTCTTCTTTTTTTTTGGCAAGCGATACCTCTACATAAGTAGATAGTTAGGATATTAATTTGTTGGAACATATTGCAATTGCATCTGTGATAAAGAGGAAGGAAGCCCAGCGCAAACATAAAATGGTGTAATTATCAGTTGGGTGCACGGTGCACCATGCAGATACAGTATCTCATCTGCAAACACGTATGTGACGTTCAATATAATATGGCCGATAAATTAATTGATTGGCCGGTAAAATATAATCCTGCCGGCCAAGGTGGCCGGCCCCAAAAATGCCTAGCGGAAACCCTACTATGGGCATGTTTTGACATAACATTGTTGACTATCATGCAGGGGTCTCCATATATGGGTAACTGGTCCGATATACATCACTGGACAAGAATTGGTGCAACCTCAGTCGCATGTCGCCCTGAGGCGTCTTACTAGTATCCCTGTACTGTCTGTCTGTGTCTTTTTGCACCCTGTCTGTCTGTCTGTCCGTCCGTCCGTCCGTCCTGCGTAAAACCTTGTATGTACACTCCCTAGAGATCAAGGAATAACGTTGGGTCTTCTAATCTACCTTTTATAGCGCCACCAGGAGCTTTTTAATTATCTACGTGCGTGCGTGCGTGTGTGTCAATGGGTGAGAGAGCAGGTTAACAATGATCCACCACTCAGACACAACCTCCCTTTCTCTCCCTTCTCCTCTCTCGTTTCACTCACCCCCCCTTAGCTTCCTCCCCCGTCATCCTTTTCTTTCACATTCACAGCATGTCTCCTTGCTGTGCTGCATGCTTTCTATTTTTTTCTTTAATCACTTCCTCCCCCTTTCCTCCCCTGCATTCTCTCTATGTACGAGTCTCTCTCTCTCTCTCTCTCTCTCTCTCTCTCTCTCTCTCTCTCTCTCTCTCTCTCTCTCTCTCTCTCTCTCTCTCTCTCTCTCCCTCCCTCTCTCTCTCTCTCTCTCGCATTTCTCACATTCACCCCCCACCATTTCCTATACCTCGTGTCCATCTCCTCTTTCTCTCTCCTCTCCCTCTCTCTCTCTCTCTCTCTCTCTCTCTCCCTCTCCCTCTCTCTCTCTCTCCCCCTCTCTCCCTCTCCCTCTCCCTCTCTTCCCCCCCCCCCCTCTCTCCTCTCCCGGCCCGCTCACAGTGTGCTACAGTAGGTTTTGCTGTCAAGTGGCAGCTCCCAGTAGAGGCGCAGGGAAGCTTTCCAGGGTTACAGAGAGAGATGGAGGTTCAGTGGTAATCCCCTGCCTGTCTTAAAGTCCCAGCCTTGAATGCTCGTTGCTTACAGAGGGGAAGTTGCCTAACAATACACTTCGTAGTGTTCAGCGTGTATATGCACTAGTGTGTGTGTGGGTGGGTGGCTGTGACGTGTGTGCGTGCGTGCATCTGCATCTATAGGAAAGCGTATGTGTGTGTGTGTGTGTGTGTGTGTGTGTGTGTGTGTGTGTGCGTGCGTGCATCTGCATCTATAGGAAAGCGTATGTGTGTGTGTGTGTGTGTGTGTGTGTGTGTGTGTGTGTGTGTGTGTGTGTGTGTGTGCGTGCGTGCATCTGCATCTATAGGAAAGCGTATGTGTGTGTGTGTGTGTGTGTGTGTGTGTGTGTGTGTGTGTGTGTGTGTGTGTGTGTGTGTGTGTGTGTGTGTGTGTGTGTGTGTGTGTGTGTGTGTGTGTGTGTGTGTGTGTGTGTGTCTGTCGGAAGGTGTGTTTGGACAGGTGTGAATGTAGGAGGTGTGAACATGAAGGACTGATCGATAGAGAGGAGGGGAAGATGCACCATTATTTTCTCATACGGAAAAGCAGTATACACATAGTAGATTTCATTTAAATGAATGAATGAATACATGATTGAATATTGTTTAAATCAATCACCCAATCAAAGGCATTTATGTCTTTATTACTTAAAGGACAACAAGTGTTTATATATCTATTTTAGAGATATATTAGAGAAAAGAAAAGATGTCAAGATGTTTTCATTTACTGCCTTCTATTGTTTTAGCGATTTTAGTATTTTGATTTCAGTGGGTGGGGGCATGCATGAGTACAAGTGGCTAAATGTGTGTTTTTAGACACAATAAGCTGGCAATTTCTTTATTACTGTTTACACCAGCCCCCATAAGTCAGATAAGCCACAATCTGCCCTTGAAAGATTGCGCTGCATCTTGGGAATGGACTTATTGTGTCTAAAAATACATATTTAGCCACTTGTATGCCATACAAATCAAAATCATTAAAATCACTAAAACGAAGAAGTAAATGAAAATATTTTAACACTCATCCTTTCTTTTCTCCAATGACTATCTAAAATATGAAACCTTGTTGTAAAAAAACAAAGTTGTCCTTTAATGATTCACCAGATACTTTCTTTAACATTTGACCAGGGGGCTTTGATATTACAGAAGTGACAGTATATTAGATAAATAAAAGCTATTGATACATACAGTATAGTGTCCGAAAGGGCTGACTGTTTGACAAATAAATATGGTGTTTTTGTCTACAGTGTAAAATATTTTTTTGAGGCCTACATTTTTGGATAACCACATCAATTAAAGAAGCAACCTAATTAATGATATGAGTGCAGTTGCTTTGTTGCAGAAAGTGTTGCAATTAAAAATAATGTAGGAGATTTCATAAAAATATTGTTTAGGGAAAACGTAGCCCTTTATAATTCTCCTGCACTGAAACAAACATACCGTAGAAAAAACAGCAAATTCCTATTATCGTCCTAACATGACCATCTGACCCGTTCCCTCCGGCCACTTTACTAAACTAGTCTTTATTTTTTAAACTGCCATTTCCCCTATTTTCTAGGTGATATTATAGTCTCTTGCAATATTGGCAAAATAGCAATTTAAGCTCATTCCGTGGTTGATCTATTAGTTATACGAGTCTGTTACACACCAATAAAGGCAAAATGAATGTCATTTCCTATGTTGTTCAGTGGGGGTTGAACATTAAACTAACTGCCCTTCCCTCTGGGGCAGTGCTGGGGCTGCCCATACAAAGGAAAAGGTAATGCACTTATTGGAGAATAACGCACTTACAGACAGTGTAAGGATAAAAGGTGTCCACTGAATGTCATGGTGGTGGTGAGGTGAGGCTCAAACGGCTCCGTGTGTAATCTCCCTGCCATGTTGGAACAGGCAGGCCGTGGAATACGGCGGCCGTGCGTCGACACCTGCATTGATGAAATTGCCCATGACAGCAGAACAACAAAAGGCCCTTACCGAGCCTATAATGCAGTCAGCATGTGACGGAGATTAAATACACTTGTCCACAGCGATATAGTCTGGTGGCGGACGGCAAAACCCACCTTGTCTGGTGCGTCCCACCCACCCACACACACCTATAGGGGTGGGCGATATGGACAAATACGATATCACGACATTTTCCCAAGCTGTATCACGATACACAATCTTCATGTTGGTTTTTAGGGTTATTTTTCAAGTTACTTAACAGTAAAACCACCTACAAGGTAACAAAAACTAAAAGAAAAAGGAGTAACAATGTGGGGTCCAGGGTTTCCTTTTGGGAGGTCTAAATTGATCCTTACAAGCATGTAACTCTGACAGTGTACAAATGAAACCAAGTGGACCCTTACGGGTCCATTTGGGGAGACCTTGACATTTTAGAGATTGAGAACTACTGATTTAGACCAAAATGCAGGTTTTTTACAAGGCTCCCTCATTGTATCACGATATATACGATATCTCTGAAAAGGCATATTGTGGAGACATTGTATCGTCTAACGGCCGGGCTACACCAAGCCGCTTTGCGCGTGTCAGTGCGCATGCGGGTCGTGCGCACGTATGCACGTTTTGGATAGATCAAATGAATATCTATTCAGCCGGCTACACCAGACGTACGGATAGCGCGAACCACGGATACGCATTCCCTAAAAATAGGATCGGTTCTATTTTTTAAGCACACGTATGCGTTTTGGACACAGACTATCTGGTCTTCCTCACATATACTCCCTCCTTGGTGTAGCCTGTAGCGTTTACACATACGCGAGCGTCTTCACGGACAGTACACACGTATGCGCACATTTTTTGGTGTAGTCTGGCCGTCAACGATATTTATCACCATATCGCCCACCCCTACACACCCCACAGAACACCCTGCCAGTGCCTAGCACAGCTGGACAGACGGTAGCGCCCCGGAAAACTCTGAATCTAAAATGATGACCTTTACTTTGTAATTATACAAGAATGGCCGCCGCTGTTGACATGTGTAATTCCTAGCCTTGGTGCCTGCTGTGCCTTATAAATCAATGAGCAACGTATTACAGTCCAAATCCTCCGGCACCCGGGGCTTCTGTTCATGATGGAAAACTGAATGGGAGCGAAGCGGGGTCCGCCTCAGGGGACAGGGCTGCTGTCCAGCTCATGGCAGTACCGTGTACTCTCTCTCTGTGTGTGTGTGTGTGTGTGTGTGTGT